>NC_090028.1:2880000-2957500 GCF_037176765.1 Anolis sagrei | reverse complement strand
GATCATCATAAATGGTGGCAAGTTCTTGGTGGGATGGGCATCCCAAGCCCCCTTCCCTCTCTCTCTCCTGAGGAATCTGTCCAAGGACCAAGGAGCAACAGTCAGAACTGACCACGGAACAGGAGACGGGTTCCAGATTGGGAAAGGCGTCCGGCAAGGCTGCAGACTCTCACCCAACCTTTTGAACTTGTATGCAGAACACATCATGCGAGGATGTGCGGGGCTGGATGAATGCAAAGCTGGGGTGGAAATTGCTGGAAGAAACATTAACAACTTCAGATATGCAGATGACACCACTCTGATGGCCGAAAGCAAGGAGGAGCTGAGGAGCCTTCTCATCAAGGTGAAAGAAGAAAGCGCAAAAGCCGGGTTGCAGCTAAACGTCAAAAAAACTAAGATTATGGCAACAAGAATGATTGACAACTGGAAAATAGAGGGAGAAAATGTGGAGGCCGTGACAGACTTTGTATTTCTAGGCGCAAAGATGAGTGCAGATGCAGACTGTGGCCAGGACATCAGAAGACGCTTCCTTCTTGGGAGGAGAGCAATGTCCAGTCTCGATGAAATAGTCAAGAGGAGAGACATCAGACTGGCAACCAAGATCCATTGCCTAGTCAAAGCCATGGTCTTCCCTGTAGTAGTCACCTACGGATGTGAGAGCTGGACTTGAGGGAAGGCTGAGCGAAGGAAGAGAGATGCTTTTGAGCTGTGGTGTTGGAGGAAAGTGCTGAGAGTGCCTTGGACTGCAAGAAGATCCAACCAGTCCATCCTCCAAGAAAGAAAGCCCGACTGCTCACTGGAGGGAAGGAGACTAGAGACAAAGCGGAAGTCCTTTGGCCACATCCTGAGGAGACAGGAAAGCCTAGAGAAGGGAATGATGCTGGGGAAAGTGGAAGGCAAAAGGAAGAGGGGCCGACCAAGGGCAAGATGGATGGATGGCATCCTTGAAGTGACTGGACTGACCTTGAGGGAGCTGGGGGTGGTAACGGCCGACAGGGAGCTCTGGCGTGGGCTGCTCCATGAGGTCACGAAGAGTCGTAGACGACTGAACGAATGAACAACAACAAGCTTGGGTATCTGGCATTGCTTGAGTCATTTTATTAATTGGCCAAAATGCATATGGTTGTGGGTGAACTATAACTCCCATCATGCTAAGTTAACGCCAAAAAACTCCATCAGTACTTAAAAAGTTTATTAAGTTGGGTAAGTTTGCTCTAGATGCATCATCGGTGGAGTTCTGTGTGTGCTCTCTGGCTAGAGGGTAAACTACAACTCCCACTATGGTGAGTCAGTCCCAAGCCTTCACTTGGGTGGTGGGCAGTGTGGTGTTGGTGGAGGACATTGGCAGGGCTAAGGGAGAGGCGGTGGACAGGGTCATGCAAATTCCACACCAATGGAGAGAGTCAGGAACACTGGGATGTCTGTGGTGGAGGAAAAACAGAAAATCTAGGATGGAATTGTCCCCATATGAAAGTCTCCACAGGAGGTGGGCAATGTGGGGTTGGTGGAGGACATTGGCAGGGTCATGCAAATTCCACACCAATGGAGAGAGTCAGGAACACTGGGATGTCTGTGGTAGAGGAAAAACAGAAAATGTAGGATGGAATTGTCCCCGAATGAAAGCCTTCACTTGGGTGGTGGGCAGTGTGGTGTTGGTGGAGGACATCGGCAGGGTCATGCAAATTCCACACCAATGGAAATAGTCTGGAACACTGGGATGTCTTTGGTGGAGGGGGAAAAATCCAGAAAATCTAGGATGGAATTGTCCCTGAATGAAAGCCTTCACTTGGGTGGTGGGCAGTGTGGTGTTGGTGGAGGACAATGGCAGGGTCATGCAAATTCCACACCAATGGAGAGAGTCAGGAACACAGGGATGTCTGTGGTGGAGGAAAAACAGAAAATCTAGGATGGAATTGTTCCTGAATGAAAGCCTCCCTTGGGTGGTGGGTAGTATGGTGTTGGTGGAGGACATTGGCAGGGCTAAGGGAGAGGCAGTGGGTGGGGTCATGCAAATTCCACACCGATGGAGAGAGTCAGGAACACTGGGATGTCTGTGGTGGAGGAAAAAGAGAAAATCTAGGCTGGAATTGTCCCCGAATGAAAGCTTTCACTTGGGTGGTGGGCAGTGTGGTGTTGGTGGAGGGCATTGGCGGGGCTAAGGGAGAGGCAGTGGGCAGGGTCATGCAAATTCCACACCAATTGAGAGAGTCAGGAACACTGGGATGTCTGTAGTGGAGGAAAAATAGAACATCTAGGATGGAATTGTCCCCGAATGAAAGCCTTCACTTGGGTGGTGGAGGACATTGGCAGGGCTAAGGGAGAGGCAGGGGCAGGGTCATGCAAAACAGGAACACTGGGATATCTGTGGTGGAGGAAACATAAAAGCCTTCACTTGGGTGGTGGGCAGTGTGGTGTTGGTGGAGGACATTGGCAGGGCCATGCAAATTCCACACCAATGGAAAGAGTCAGGAATACTGGGATGTCTATGGTGGAGGAAACACATAAAATCTAAGATGGAATTTTCCCTGAATGAAAGCCTTCACTTGGGTGGTGGGCAGTGTGGTGTTGGCGGAGGACATTGGCAGGGTCATGCAAATTCCACACCAATGGAAAGATTCAGGAACACTGGGATGTCTGTAGTGGAGGAAACACAGAAAATCTAGGATGGAATTATCCCCGAATGAAAGCCTTCACTTGGGTGGTGGGCAGTGTGGTGTTGGTGGAGGACATTGGCAGGGTCATGCAAATTCCACACCAATGGAGAGAGTCAGGAACACTGGGATGTCTGTGGTGGAGGAAACACAGAAAATCTAGGATGGAATTGTCCCCGAATGAAGGTCTTGAAGGGAAACCTTCCAAGTGGGTTTGGAAGCTCAAGCTCAAAAGAGAGAAAGAACGAGAAAAGGCTGGGAACGGAAGTAAAAATAGACGTCTCGCTTGCAAACCCGGTGACCTTTTATGTTTTTCCTTGCAAGAAAGACGGAAAAAAGCAAGACGACGGAGCGAGCGGAGAAGGCCACAGATTTATTGCTTTGCAAGGAGAAAAAAGCCAACGATAAGGAGACTTTAGACAGCAACAGTCGGATAAAGAAGTCTTGAGAAGCAAGGATTCGCTCCCCGTTTGGCATGCAAAGGGCACAACCAAGTGCATTTCCAAACATGTAGAATATTTGGAAAATAGGTTGAAAAATAGTCTTCTCGAGGAAGAATGCCAAGAAGAGACTCTTTGCATTCATTCTGCACAAAATCGCTCCTTTTCTGCACACAAAGCAAGTCTCCTGTGCAAAAATTCTCTTTGGAAATCTGCACTGGATGAATTGATGCAGTTTGACGCCACTTGAACTGGTGTCACTGTTCTCGATGTGATGGATTCTTGGGATCTGTAGTAGTCTGCAATAGTTGACAATAGTCTTAGTAAGACTACAACTCCCACAATTCCGTAGCATTGAGCCATGGCAGTTTGAAGTGGTGTCAAACTGCATCAGTTCTACAGTGTAGATGCACCCAGAGATGGCAAAGGACTTTGCAAAACTACAACTCCCAGGATCTGATTGCATTGAGCCATGGTAGTTTAAAGTCGTATCAAACTGCATCAATTCTACAATGTAGATGCACCCAGAAAAGAACTTGTCAAACTACAATTCTCAGGATCTCATAGCATTGAAGCATGGCAGTTTAAAGTGGTATTAAACTGCATCAATTCTACAATGTAGATGCATCCAGAGAAGGCAAAAGTCTCCTTAAAGCTACAAATCCCAGGATTCGATAGCACTGAGAATGGAAGTTTAAAGTGGTGTCAAACCGCATCAATTGTACAGTGTGGATGCACCCAGAGAAGGCAAAAGCGCTTGGAAAACTACAACTTCCAGAATCATATGGCGTTGAGCCATGGAAGTTTAAAGTGGTGTAAAACTGCATTAATTATACAGTGTAGAGCAACCCAGAGAAGGCAAAAGACCTTGGAAAATTACAACCCCCAGAAGCATATAGCATTGATCCATGAACTTTTAAAGTGGTGTCAAACTACATCAATTCTGCAATGTAGATACACCAAAAGAAGGCAAACGAGCTTGGAAAACTACAACTGCCAGGATTCCATAGTGCTGGGCCACGCCAGTTTAAAGTGATATCAAACTGCATTAATTATACAGTGTAGATGCACCCAGAAAAGGCAAAAGAGCTTAGAAAACTACAACTCCCAGGATTACATAGCGTTGATTCATGGACGTTGAGACTGCTATCAAACTGCATCAATTCTACAGTGTAGATGCACCCAAAAGAGCTTGGAAAACGGTGTTAATTCTACAGTGTAGATGCATCCAAAAGAGCTTGGAAATCCACAATTCCCAGGCTTACATAGCGTTGATCCATGGCAGTTTAAAGTGGTGTCAAACTGCATCAATTCTGCAATGTAGATGCAGCAAAAGAAGGCTTAGAAAACTACAACTCCTGGGATCACATAGTGTTGATTCATGGACGTTGAGACTGCTATCAAACTGCATCAATTCTACAGTGTAGATGCATCCAAAAGAGCTTGGAAAACCACAATTCCCAGGATTACATAGCGTTGATCCATGGCAGTTTAAAGTGGTATCAAACTGCATTAATTATACAGTGTAGATGCACCCAGGGAAGGCAAAAGAGCTTGTAAAACTACAACTCCCAGGATCACATAGCGTTGATCCATGGATGTTAAAAGTGGTGTCAAACTGCACCAATTCTGCAATGTAGGTGCACCAAAACTACAACTCCTGGGATCACATAGTGTTGATTCATGGACGTTGAGACTGCTATCAAACTGCATCAATTCTACAGTGGAGATGCATCCAAAAGAGCTTGGAAAACCACAATTCCCAGGATTACATAGCGTTGATCCATGGCAGTTTAAAGTGGTATCAAACTACGTTAATTCTACAGTGTAGACACACCTTAAGTTTTGCAAAAAAAATTCAATTGATACCTCTGAGAATATTGATTACTAGGAAGGGGCCCAAAGGTCACAGCAATAAGCATCTTATGTCGTTTAATTAAAGACGGCGACGACGACGACGACAACAACAACAACAACAACAACAACAACAACAACAAGAAATTAAAAACACCTCCAAACGAGACGGTCTTCTCTTTGGCATTAATGGAGAAGTTCCGTACGGAACAAGATCACAAGTCTCCGCTCATGAATGTGGATGGGTTTCGCAAAGGGCAAGCAAGGCTTCCTTTTGAAACCGCGTCTCTTGGTTGCGGCGTTCGTATTTAATATGTTTTTCTCCCCCTTTGTACAGTTTTTAAATAGTTTGGGCTTTAAATGAGGAAAGGAAAAGGGGGGGAAATGCAAGAGAAAGGACCGACGGCACTGGAGGAAGAGATTTTCATGTGATTTCGTCTTTATATATTTTTTCCCAGGGTCACCAAAAGCACCGTGAGACTTCTTCTTAAAACAATGACACTTTGAGCATCTCTGTAGTTGTGCGAAGACTTTTGAAGTGTCATATTAAAAACCAATCTCTTGGCCTTGAGGCAGAGAGAAGCAATTAGTCTTGGAGTTGCGAATAAATACAAAAACCATTTATATCCCCCGTCCTTGACACGTACCTTGCAAATCTTAGAAACTTCATCTAGTGGGGGGAAATAAAGAGGAAAACGACGAGGCTGGAAATACGTATTTTTTTCCCCGCGTCGTCGTTTGCATGGCATCGTTTCAAGTGTTAATTTGTATGGATATATATTCGCAGGGACCCAAACAAGTGCGGACGGGAAGGAGAAGAAAGGAGAACGGCAAATTGCAAGATATGCATAGGTTTGCATTGCACAAATCTTCCATCCTTAACTCTTTTTGGCTTGAGATGGAAAAGGGGTGAAAACTTTTGCAAAGTCCCGCAAGAAGGAAGACTTTTTCAGTCTTGCCTTCCTTGCTGCAAAATAATATTCCAGTATTTTTTCAGTCTTTCCTTCCTTCTTGCAAAAAATTATTCCAAATCAGGACAGTAAAAAAAAGAGCAGGACTCTAAAAGCAGGGGAATTCCAGACAAGAAACAATAAGGCCAGCTAACACCTCCCAACAAAGGATTCCCCTGGCAACAACCAGCCAGGTTTTGAAGCTGCAAGGCCATTCAATGCTAATCAAGGTGGCCAATTGCAACATTCACACTTGCTTCAAGGAGGCAGAGGAATTCCAGGCAGGAAACTATCGGGCCAGCTAACACCTCCCAACAAAGGATTCCCCCAGCAGCAACCTTCCACAGACCATTCAATGCTAATCAAGGTTTCCAATTGCAACATGCACACTTGCTTCAAGCAGGCGGTGGAGTTCCAGGCAGGAAACAATCAGGGCCAGCTAACACCTCCCAACAAAGGATTCCCCCAGCAGCAACCATCCACAGACCATTCAATGCTCATCAAGGTTTCCAATTGCAACATGCACACTTGCTTCAAGCAGGCAGCGGAATTCCAGGCAGGAAACAATCAGGGTCAGCTAATACCTCCCAACAAAGGATTCCCCCAGCAGCAACCTTCCACAGACCATTCAATGCTAATCAAGGTTTCCAATTGCAACATTCACACTTGCTTTAAGCAGGCAGTGGAATTCCAGGCAGGAAACAATCAGGGCCAGCTAATACCTCCCAACAAAGGATTCCCCCAGCAGCAACCATCCACAGACCATTCAATGCTAATCAAGGTTTCCAATTGCAACATTCACACTTGCTTTAAGCAGGCAGTGGAATTCCAGGCAGGAAACAATCAGGGCCAGCTAATACCTCCCAACAAAGGATTCCCCCAGCAGCAACCATCCACAGACCATTCAATGCTAATCAAGGTTTCCAATTGCAACATGCACACTTGCTTCAAGCAGGCAGTGGAATTCCAGGCAGGAAACAATCAGGGCCAGCTAATACCTCCCAACAAAGGATTCCCCCAGCAGCAACCTTCCACAGACCATTCAATGCTAATCAAGGTTTCCAACTGCAACATTCACACTTGCTTCAAGCAGGCAGCGGAATGCCAGGCAGGAAACATTCAGGGCCAGCTAACACCTCCCAACAAAGGATTCCCCCAACAGCAACCAGCCAGGCTTTGAAGCTGCAAGGCCATTCAGTGCTAATCCAGGTGGCCATTTGCAACATTCACACTTGCCTCAAACAGACAAGAGTTCTTTCTCCCACCCTAGGCATTCCACTCAGGGCCAGCTAACACCTCCCAACAAAGGATTCCCTCGGCAACAACCAGCCAGGCTTTGAAGCTGCAAGGCCATTCAATGCTTATCCAGGTGGCCAATTGCAACATGCACACTTGCTTCAAGCAGGCAGCGGAATTCCAGGCAGGAAACAATCAGGGCCAGCTAACACCTCCCAACAAAGGATTCCCCCAACAGCAACCAGCCAGGCTTTGAAGCTGCAAGGCCATTCAATGCTCATCAAGGTGGCCAATTCCAACATTCAAACATACCTCAAGGAGACATTTGAAGCCCTGATTCCAAATCAGGACAGTAAATAACCAGCAAGACACAAAAAGCAGGGAAATTCCAGACAAGAAACAATCAGGGCCAGCTACCATCTCCCAACAAAGGATTCCCCCAGGCAGCAACCAGCCAGGCTTTGAAGCTGCAAGGCCATTCAATGCTAATCAAGGTGGCCAATTGCAACATTCACACTTGCTTCAAACAGACAAGAGTTCTTTCTCTCACCCTGGACATCCCACTCAGGGCCAGCTAACACCTCCCAACAAAGGATTCCCCCAGGCTTTGAAGCTGCAAGGCCATTCAATGCTTATCAAGGTGGCCAATTGCAACGTTCACACTTGCCTCCAACAGACGAGAGTTCTTTCTCTCACCCTGGACATTCCACTCAGGGCCAGCTAACACCTCCCAACAAAGGATTCCCCCAGGCAGCAACCGGCCAGGCCTTGAAACTGCAAGGCCATTAAATGCTAATCAAGCTGGTCAGTTGCAACCATTACACATACCTCAAGCAGACAAGAGTTATTTTTCACACCCTGGACATTCCGCTCAGGGCCAGCTAACACCTCCCAACAAAGGATTCCCCTGGGCAGCAACCAGCCAGGCTTTGAAGCTGCAAGGCTATTCAATGCTAATCAAGGTGGCTAATTGCAACACTCACACTTGTCTCAAACAGACAAGAGTTCTTTATCCCACCCTGGACATTCCACTCCGGGCCAGCTAACACCTCCGAACAAAGGATTCCCCAGGCAGCAACCAGCCAGGCTTTGAAGTGCAAGGCCATTCAATGCTTATCCAGGTGGCCAATTCTTTCTCCTCTTTTTTCTTCTAACATCTTCTCCTTTCCTTCTTTTCTTTTCTCTTTCCTTCTTCTGCCCTTCCTTCTTCTCTTTCTCCCTCCTTCTTTCTTTTCCTTCTTCTCTTTTTCCATCTTCTCCCCTCTTTCCCTTCCTTCTCTTCTTTTTCCTTTTACCATCTTCTCCTTTCCTTCTCTTTTCTCTTTCCTTCTTTGCCCTTCTCTTCTGCCATATTTCCTTGTCTCCCTCCTTTATTCTTCCACCCTTCCTTCTTCTCTGTCTCCCTCGTTCTTTCTTTTTCTTCTTCTCTTTCTCCCTCCTACTCTCTTTTCCTTCTTCTCTTTTTCCATCTTCTCCCATCTTTGCTTTACTTCTCTTCTTTTTCCTTCTACCATCTTCTCCTTTCCTTCTTCTCTTTCCTCTTTCCTTCTTTGCCCTTCTCTTCTGCCATATTTCCTTGTCTTCCTCTTTTCTTCATCTGCCCTTCTTTCTTCTCTTTCTCCCTCATTCTTTCCTTTCCTTCTTCTCTTTTTCCATCTTCTATCCTCTTTCCCTTCCTTTTCTTCTTTTTCATTCTACCATCTTCTCCTTTCCTTCTTCTCTTTTCTCTTTCCTTCTTCTGCCCTTCCTTCTTCTCTTTCTCCCTCCTTCTCTCTTTTCCTTCTTCTCTTTCTCCATCTTCTACCCTCTTTCCCTTCCTTCTCTTCTTTTTCCTTCTACCATCTCCTTTTCTTCTTCTCTTTTCTCTTTCCTTCTTCTGCCCTTCTCCTCTTTCTCCCTCCTTTCTTTTCCTCCTCTTTCTCCATCTTCTCCCCACTTTCCCTTCTTTCTCTTCTTTTTCCTTCTACCATCTCCTTTTCTTCTTCTCTTTCTCTTTCCTTCTTTGCCCTTCTCTTCTGCCATATTTCCTTGCATTCCTCCTTTCTTCTTCCGCCCACCCTTCTTCTTTTTCTCCCTCCTTCTCTCTTTTCCTCCTTCTCTTTCTCCATCTTCTTCCCTCTTTCCCTTCCTTCTCTTCTTTTTCCTTCTACCATCTTCTCCTTTCCTTCTTCTCTTTTCTCTTTCCTTCTTTGCCCTTCTCTTCTGCCATATTTCCTTGTCTTCCTCCTTTCTTCTTCCACCCTTCCTTCTTCTCTTTCTCCCTCCTTCTCTCTTTTCCTTCTTCTCTTTCTCCATCTTCTACCCTCTTTCCCTTCCTTCTCTTCTTTTTCCTTCTACCATCTCCTTTTCTTCTTCTCTTTTCTCTTTCCTTCTTCTGCCCTTCTTTCTTCTCTTTCTCCTTCATTCTTTCCTTTCCTTCTTCTTTTTTTCCATCTTCTATCCTGTTTCCCTTCCTTTTCTTCTTTTTCATTCTACCATCTTCTCCTTTCCTTCTTCTCTTTTCTCTTTCCTTCTTCTGCCCTTCCTTCTTCTCTTTCTCCCTCCTTCTCTCTTTTCCTTCTTCTCTTTCTCCATTTTCTACCCTCTTTCCCTTCCTTCTCTTCTTTTTCCTTCTACCATCTCCTTTTCTTCTTCTCTTTTCTCTTTCCTTCTTCTGCCCTTCTCCTCTTTCTCCCTCCTTTCTTTTCCTCCTCTTTCTCCATCTTCTCCCCACTTTCCCTTCTTTCTCTTCTTTTTCCTTCTACCATCTCCTTTTCTTCTTCTCTTTCTCTTTCCTTCTTTGCCCTTCTCTTCTGCCATATTTCCTTGCATTCCTCCTTTCTTCTTCCGCCCACCCTTCTTCTTTTTCTCCCTCCTTCTCTCTTTTCCTCCTTCTCTTTCTCCATCTTCTTCCCTCTTTCCCTTCCTTCTCTTCTTTTTCCTTCTACCATCTTCTCCTTTCCTTCTTCTCTTTTCTCTTTCCTTCTTTGCCCTTCTCTTCTGCCATATTTCCTTGTCTTCCTCCTTTCTTCTTCCACCCTTCCTTCTTCTCTTTCTCCCTCCTTCTCTCTTTTCCTTCTTCTCTTTCTCCATCTTCTACCCTCTTTCCCTTCCTTCTCTTCTTTTTCCTTCTACCATCTCCTTTTCTTCTTCTCTTTTCTCTTTCCTTCTTCTGCCCTTCTTTCTTCTCTTTCTCCCTCATTCTTTCATTTCCTTCTTCTCTTTTTCCATCTTCTATCCTCTTTCCCTTCATTCTCTTCTTTTTCATTCTACCATCTTCTCCTTTCCTTCTTCTCTTTTCTCTTTCCTTCTTCTGCCCTTCCTTCTTCTCTTTCTCCCTCTTTCTCTCTTTTCCTTCTTCTCTTTTTCAGTCTTCTCCTCTCTTCCCTTCCTTAGCCTGAAGGAAGAGAAGACGGAAGGGTGAAGGCAGAGGAAGGAGGAGGAGGAAGAAGAAAATGGGAAGAGGGGAGAAGGAAGAAGAAGTGAACGAGAAAGAGAAAGGGAGGAGGAGAGGAAAGCTCTGATGGACAGGACAAAAAAAGCCGGGGAGCTGGGGCCGGATGCCAATCTCTCCCTTGACCTAGTTCTCTTTTCTCCCCTTTCCTCCTCCTCCTCCTCCTTCTCCTCCTTTCTTTCCTTTCTTCCTTCCCTACCCCTTTTTCTGAAGCTGAGCTAAAGAGAGAGAGAGAAAATATCCATAAATTAAGGAAATTAACTGATGGAGCCCGGGGCATCTTTGTAAGCTATTTAAATCTTTAAATTTACAACATCTTCTGCATATATCAAGTAATTGAACTAACTGCAGGGATGTAACTTTAATGAGAAAATTTCCCCTTTTTTTCTCCTGGAGTTTGGTACTTTTGGTGGGGAAACAAACAAATAAATAAATAATCGAGCGCTCTTTTCCCCTCCGGAGGAAGAAGAGGAGGAAGAGGAAAGTTTCCCTTCATCCCTCTTGCAGGGGATAACTTTTTTGAAAAAAGAAATATACTGTATTTCTCCAAACCAAGGCTGCATCTACACAGCAGAATTAATGTGTTGTCGAAAGCTTTCATGGCCGGAATCACTGGGTTGTTGTAGGTTTTTTCGGGTTATATGGTCATGTTCTAGAGGCAGTCTCTCCTGACGTTTCGCCTGCATCTATGGCAAGCATCCTCAGAGGTAGTGAGGTCTGTTGGAACTAGGAAAATGGGTTTATATATCTGTGGAATCATCCAAGCAGCTATGGATGGAACAAATCAAGAACTTTGGCCCAAAAGCAAGGCGCTGGCTGCTGGAGCTGATGAACAACTGCACGGCATCCTGTCAGATCCCCAAAACCTGGAGGAAAGCAAGAGTCATTGCCATCTTGAAGCCAGGCAAAGATCGTAATGACCCGAAAAGCTATAGGCCAATCTCCCTGCTGTGCCACCTCTACAAAATTCTGGAGAGACTCATTCTGCATAGAATTATGGAAAAAATAGACCCCTGTCTGATTCCACAGCAAGCTGGCTTCAGGAAAGGCAAAAGCTGCACATCACAAGTGTTGAACCTGACTCAGCGCATAGAAGATGGCTTTGAAAGGCAGCAGATCACAGGAGCTGTCTTCATAGACCTGTCAGCGGCTTATGAGACTGTGAACCACCGCCTCCTCCTGAGAAAAATGTATAATATCACAAAGGACGACCACCTCACCCGCCTCACAGGAAACCTGCTACAAAACAGGAGCTTTTTTGTTGAGTTCCAGGGCCAGAGAAGCAGATGGCGGAAACAGAAGAATGGCCTGCCTCAGGGGAGCGTGCTTGCTCCATCCATGTTCAACATCTACACAAATGACCAGCCACTGCCAGAAGGGACAGAGAGTTTCATCTATGCTGATGATTGTGCCATTACTGCTCAAGCAGAGAGCTTTGAGATGGTTGAACAGAAGCTCTCCGAAGCTCTAGGTGCTCTAACTGCCTATTAGAGGGAAAACCAGCTGATCTCTAATCCATCTAAAACACAGACATGTGCCTTTCACCTTAAGAACAGACAAGCATCCCGAGCTCTGAGGATCACCTGGGAAGGAATCCCACTGGAGCATTGCAGCACACACAAACCCCTGGGAGTCACTCTGGATTGTGCTCTTACCTACAAGAAGCACTGCCTGAACATCAAACAAAAAGTGGGTGCTAGAAACAATATCATACGAAAGCTGACTGGCACAACCTGGGGATCACAACCAGACACAGTGAAGCCATCTGCCCTTGTGCTATGCTACTCTGCTGCTGAGTATGCATGCCCAGTGTGGAACACATCTCACCACACTAAAACAGTGGATGTGGCTCTTAATGAGACATGCCGCATTATCACAGGGTGTCTGCGCCCTACACCACTGGAGAAATTACTCTGTTTAGCCAGTATCGCACCACCTGACATCCACTGGAAAGTAGCAGCCAATAGTGAAAGGACCAAGGCAGTGACAACTCCAGCTCATCCCCTGTTTGGGCATCAGCCAGTACTTCAACCACTTAAATCAAGAAATAGTTTTCTAAGATCTACAGAGACACTCGCTGGAACACCTCAGCAAGCCAGAGTCCAAAAGTGGCAGGCTCAAACCCAGAACCTCAATCAATGGCTGATGCCAAATGAGAGACTCCCCCCTGGGCACACAGAGGACTGGGCGACTTGGAAGGCGCTGAACAGACTGCGCTCTGGCACCACGAGATGCAGAGCCAACCTTCAGAAATGGGGCCACAAAGTGGAATCCACGACATGCGAGTGCGGAGAAGAGCAAACCACTGACCACCTGCTGCAATGCAACCTGAGCCCTGCCACATGCACCATGGAGGACCTTCTTGCAGCAACACCAGAGGCATTCCAAGGGGCCAGATACTGGTCAAAGGACATTTAATCCACTACCAAGCTTGCAAATTTTGTGTTTTGTCTGTTTGTTTGTTTTGTTTTGTTAAAAATGTAATACAAATGTCTGGTTGCTGATGACACGATAAATAAATAAATGATGTGGCCAAAGGACTTCAGCTTTGTCTCTAGTATCCTTCCCTCCAGTGAGCAGTTGGACTTTCTTTCCTGAAGTATGGACTGGTTGGATCTTCTCGCAGTCCAAGGCACTCTCAGCACTTTCCTCCAACACCACAGCTCAAAAGCATCTCTCTTCCTTCGCTCAGCCTTCCCGAAGGTCCAGCTCTCCCATCCGTAGGTGACTACAGGGAAGACCATGGCTTGGACTAGGCAATGGATCTTGGTTGCCAGTCTGATGTCTCTACTCTTCACTATTTCATCGAGACTGGACATTGCTCTCCTCCCAAGAAGGAAGCGTCTCCTGATGTCCTGGCCGCAGTCTGCATCTGCACTCATCTTCCCACCTAGAAATACAAAGTCTGTCACGGCCTCCACATTTTCTCCCTCTATTTCCCGGTTGTCAATCATTCTTGTTGCCATAATCTTGGTTTTTTTGACGTTTCGCTGCAACCCGGCTTTTGCGCTTTCTTCTTTCACCTTGATGAGAAGGCTCCTCAGCTCCTCCTCGCTTTCGGCCATCAGAGTGGTGTCATCTGCATATCTGAGGTTGTGCATGTTTCTTCCAGCCATTTTCACCCCAGCTTTGCATTCCTCAAGCCCCGCACATCCTCACATGATGTGTTCTGCATACAAGTTGAATAGGTCGGGTGAGAGTATGCAGCCTTGCCGAACGCCTTTCCCAATCTGGAACCTGTCTCCTGTTCCGTGGTCAGTTCTGACTGTTGCTACTTGGTCCTTGTACAGATTCCTCAGGAGAGAGGGAAGGGGGCTTGGGATGCCCATCCCACCAAGAACTTGCCACAATTTATGATAATCCACACAGTCCAAGGCTTTAGAATAGTCAATGAAGCAGAAGTAGATGTTTTTCTGAAACTCCCTGCCTTTCTCCATTCTCCAGTATCCGGAGATTGGCCATTGGGTCTCGCTTTCCTCTGCCTTTTCTGAACCCAGCTTGAACATCTGGCAACTCTCTCTCCATTATACATTAATAATAATACATTATTGTCATCTTTATTTCTATCCTGCCTTTTTTTCCCCTTAGGAGCTCAACTCTCCCCAAATTTTTGATTTTTGCTGCAGTGTCTCCTTGTGCAGGTAGCAGGCGCTGAAGAGGAAGCTTCTGTGTGATTCTCCAAGCACTGCAAACACAGAGCAAACTTGGAAAATGTTTGGGATATATAGAAGCAATCAAAGGAGGGAAGCAATACTGGGATGCCCAAACTCCAAATTGTTTGTTTCGGGAACCATATTTCTGGAGATAGATAGATAGATAGATAGATAGATAGATAGATAGATAGATAGATAGATATGGCACCAGAGAGATAGATAGATAACATTCCGTAGCTGCTTAAGGAGAGAAAAAGCAAGATATAAATAAAGATTATTATTAAACACCGGAATTGTGGCGCAGCTGGCTGAGTGTCAGCTGCATTAAGATCACTCTGACCAAAAGGTCATGAGTTCGAAGCCAGCCCGGGTTGGAGTGGGTTTCCAACCAATTATGTGTAGCCCCTGTTGTCGACCTTTGCAACCCGAAAGACGGAGCCCCCGGTGGCGCAGTGGGTTAAACCCCTGTGCCGGCAGGATTGAAGACCGACAGGTCACAGGTTTGAATCCGGGGAGAGGCGGATGAGCTCCCTCTATCAGCTCCAGCTCCTCATGCGGGGACATGAGAGAAGCCTCCCACAAGGATGATAAAAACATCAATTCATCCAAGCATCCCCTGGGCAATGTCCTTGCAGACGGCCAATTCTCTCACACCAGAAGCGACTTGCAGTTTCTCAAGTCGCTCCTGACACGACCAAAAAAAAAAAAAACCCGAAAGACAGTTGCATCTGTCAAGTAGGAAAATAAGGTACCACCTTAAAGTGTGGGGAGGCTAAATTAACTGATTTATGAGGCCATAAAAAAGACTCCAGCAAAAGCATTCCAGCGGGGAAGCATGCGGGGAATGCGGAAGTGCTTCATCAACATCGCAGATGGTCGATGAAAGCGACAGCCCCCCTGGCTACAGCTGCGGGAGCGCCAGAAACAGCTTCTGGCGGCCAGAAAAAGTTAAATAGCCTCTGTCTATGTCTGTATATGTTTGTATGTCAAAAATTGGCATTGAATGTTTGCCATATATGTGTACACTGTAATCCGCCCTGAGACCCCTGCGGGGTGAGAAGGGCAGAATATGAATACGGCGAATAAATAAATAAATAATATCAATAGTCATTAATAATAATAATAATAATAATAATATTCTAAATGTATATCCAGGCTGAGTCAGCTACATATAAGGAAGATTTGTGCATATATTGTGTCAGAAGTGAATTGAGGGTGCAGTTAAAATGTATTTAAAAACACAAAGTTCAAATCTTGGCATTGCACTAAATATCCTTTGACCAGAAGCTGGCCACTTGGAGTGCCTCTACTGTGGCTGTGAGAATGTCCTCCATTGTGCTCAGGTTGCATTGTAGTAAGTGGTCTGTGGTTTGCTCTTCTCCGCACTCGCATGTTGTGGACTCCACTTTGTGGCCCCATTTCTTAAGGTTGGCTCTGCACCTCGTGGTGCCAGAGCACAGTCTGTTCAGTGCCTTCCAAGTCACTCCGTCTTCTGTGTTTCCAGGGGAGAGTTTCTCATCTGGTCTCAGTCATTGATTGAGGTTCTGTGTTTTAGCCTGCCACTTTTGGACTCTTGATTGCTGAGTGTTCCTACAAGCATCTCTGTGGATCATTAGAAAACTATTTCTTCATTTAAGGCATTGCCATGCTGGCGGATATCCGAACAGAGGAGATGTCACTGCCTTGGTCCTTTCATTACAGACTGCTACTTCTTCGGGGATATCAGGTGATGGAATGTCAGCTAAAAAGTGTAATTTCTCCAGTGGTGTTGGGCATAGACATCCTGTGACAGTGGGGCATGTCTCATTAAGAGCCACATCTACTGTTTTAACGTGGTGAAAACATTCCACACTGGACATGCGTACTCAAATAGAGTACCAAAGCGCAAGGGCAGATGTATTCACTGTATCTGGTTGTGATCCCCAGGTTGTGCCAGTCAGCTTTCGTATGATATTGTTTCTAGCCCCCACTTTTTGCTTGATGTTCAGACAGTGCTTCTTGTAGGTCAGAGCACGGTCCAGAGTGACTCCCAAGTATTTGGGTGCGCTGCAATGCTCCAGTGGGATTCCTTCCCAGGTAGTCCTCAGAGCTTGAGATGCTTGCCTGTTCTTAAGGTGAAAAGCACATGTCTGTGTTTTAGATAAATTAGGAATCAGCTAATTTTCCCTGTAATAGTCAGTAAGAGCACCTAAAGCTTCAGAGAGCTTCTGTTCATCTATTTCAAAGCTCCCTGCTTGAGCGGTGATGGCATGATCATCAGCATAGATAAAACTTAGATGGATTAGGAATCAGCTGGTTTCCCCTGTAATAGGCAGTAAGAACACCTAAAGCTTCAGAGAGCTTCTGTTCAACCCTTTCAAAGCTCCCTGGTTGAGTGGTGATGGCACTATCATCAGCATAGATGAAACTTAGATGGATTAGGAATCAGCTTGTCTTCCCTGTAATAGTCAGTAAGAGTACCTAAAGTTTTAGAGAGCTTCTGTTCAACCCTTTCAAAACTCCCTGCTTGAGCAGTGATGGCATGATCATCAGCATAGATTAAATTTAGATGGATTAGGAATCAGCTGATTTTCCCTGTAATAGGGAGCAAGAGCACCTAAAGCTTCAGAGAGCTTCTGTTCAACCCTTTCAAAGCTCTCCGCTTGAGTGGTGATGGCATTGTGATTTTAATCACTGTTGTCACATACAAATATACACATCTATCTATCTATCTATCTCTCTATCTCTCTATCTCTCTATTTATCTATCTATGTTCTTTAGGGTAGAGATACATATATAAGTAGAGATGGTAAATGCCCTTCCAAGGGGGGAGGGCATTCCTGGTGATAAATAGATAGATGGACCATAGATAGACAGAGTATAGAGATATAGATATATCATTATTGAGATAAATGATCATTAGATAGATAGACGAAAAATACATAGATATAGAAATATAGATATAGCATTCATTGAGATAGCTAGAAGTATGACATTCATTGAGATAGATGGATAGATAGATAGATATAGAGATATAGATATGGCATTCATTGAGATAGATAGTTAGATAGATAGATAGATAGATAGATAGATATAGATATATAGATATGGCATGAGATATGAGAGAGAGAGAGAGAGAGAGATGATAGATACATAAAATATAGATATGACATTTGTTGAGATAGATAGATCAATATGACATCCACTGAGATAGATAGATATTTAGATAGATTATATAGATAGATATATAGCTAGAGACATCATTCATTGAGATAGATAGATAGATAGATAGATAGAGATAGAGATATGGAATTAATTGAGATAGAAATAGAGATATGGCATTTATTGAAACAGACAGACAGATAGATAGATGATACATCCATAGATATACTATAGATATATAGATTGCATTCGCTGAGATAGAGAAACAGAGTATAGAGATATAGACATCGTTGAGATAGATGATAGAGAGAGATAAAGAGATAAATATGGCGTTCATCGAGATAGACTATAGATACATAGATAGACTATAGAGATATAGATATGGCATTCACTGAGATAAATAGATAGATGATAGAGTATAGAGATATAAACACAGCATTGAGATATAGATAGATAGAGAGATAGATATGGCATTCATTGAGATAGATAGAAATATAGATGTGGCATTCATTGAGACAGACAGACAGACAGATAGATAGAATATAGATATAGTATTCAGATAGATAGATAGATAGATAGATAGATAGATAGATAGACTATAGCTACATAAAATATAGATATATAGATATGGCATTCAGATAGATAGATAGACTATAGATACATAGATATAGATATATAGATATGGCATTCATTGAGATAGATAGATACATAAAATATAGATATGGCATTCAGATAGATAGATAGATAGATAGATAGATAGACTATAGCTACATAAAATATAGATAGATATGGCATTCGGATAGATAGATAGAAAGATAGGTAGATAGACAGACTATATCTACATAAAATATAGATATATAGATATGGCATTCAGATAGATAGATAGATAGATAGATAGATAGGCAATAGATACATAAAATATAGATATGGCATTCAGATAGATAGATAGATAGATAGATAGATGGACTATAGATACATATATAGATAGATTATGGATACATAGATATAGATATATAGATATGGCATTCAGATAGATAGATAGATAGATAGATAGATAGGCAATAGATACATAAAATATAGATATGGCATTCAGATAGATAGATAGATAGATAGATAGATGGACTATAGATACATATATAGATAGATTATGGATACATAGATATAGATATATAGATATGGCATTCAGATAGATAGATAGATAGATAGATAGATGGACTATAGATACATATATAGATAGATTATGGATTCATAGATATAGATATATAGATATGGCATTCAGATAGATAGAGTGATAGAGAGATAGGTAGATAGACTATAGATATAGATATATAGATATGGCATTTATTGAGATAGATAGATACATAAAATATAGATATGGCATTTGGATAGATAGATAGATAGATAGACTATAGCTACATAAAATATAGATAGATAGATATGGCATTCAGATAGATAGATAGATAGATAGATAGACAGACAGACTATATCTACATAAAATATAGATATATAGATATGGCATTCAGATAGATAGATAGATAGATAGACAGACAGACTATATCTACATAAAATATAGATATATAGATATGGCATTCAGATAGATAGATAGATAGATAGATAGACAGACAGACTATATCTACATAAAATATAGATATATAGATATGGCATTCAGATAGATAGATAGATAGATAGACAGACAGACTATATCTACATAAAATATAGATATATAGATATGGCATTCAGATAGATAGATAGATAGATAGACAGACAGACTATATCTACATAAAATATAGATATATAGATATGGCATTCAGATAGATAGATAGATAGATAGACAGACAGACTATATCTACATAAAATATAGATATATAGATATGGCATTCAGATAGATAGATAGATAGATAGATAGACAGACAGACTATATCTACATAAAATATAGATATATAGATATGGCATTCAGATAGATAGATAGATAGATAGATAGACAGACAGACTATATCTACATAAAATATAGATATATAGATATGGCATTCAGATAGATAGATAGATAGATAGACAGACAGACTATATCTACATAAAATATAGATATATAGATATGGCATTCAGATAGATAGATAGATAGATAGATAGACAGACAGACTATATCTACATAAAATATAGATATATAGATATGGCATTCAGATAGATAGATAGATAGATAGACAGACAGACTATATCTACATAAAATATAGATATATAGATATGGCATTCAGATAGATAGATAGATAGATAGATAGACAGACAGACTATATCTACATAAAATATAGATATATAGATATGGCATTCAGATAGATAGATAGATAGATAGACAGACAGACAGACTATATCTACATAAAATATAGATATATAGATATGGCATTCAGATAGATAGATAGATAGATAGACAGACAGACAGACTATATCTACATAAAATATAGATATATAGATATGGCATTCAGATAGATAGATAGATAGATAGACAGACAGACAGACTATATCTACATAAAATATAGATATATAGATATGGCATTCAGATAGATAGATAGATAGATAGATAGGCAATAGATACATAAAATATAGATATGGCATTCAGATAGATAGATAGATGGACTATAGATACATATATAGATAGATTATGGATACATAGATATAGATATATAGATATGGCATTCCGATAGATAGAGTGATAGAGAGATAGGTAGATAGACTATAGATATAGATATATAGATATGGCATTTATTGAGATAGATAGATAGATAGATACATAAAATATAGATATGGCATTCAGATAGATAGATAGATAAATAGATAGATAGATAGACTATAGCTACATAATATAGATATATGATATGACATTCATTGAGATACATACATAAAATATAGATACGGCATTCAGATAGATAGATAGATAGATACATAGATATAGATATATAGATATGGCATTTATTGAGAGAGAGAGAGAGAGAGATAGAGATACAATATAGATATGGCATTCATTGAGATAGATAGATAGGATAGATAGAAAGATGATAGATAGATAGACAGATAGACAGACAGATAGATAGATAGTGCATTCATTGAGATAGTAGATAGATAGATAGAGTATAGAGCTATAGATACGGTATCCATTGAGCTAGATAAATAGATAGATGATAGATATAGAGATATCGACACAGCATTGAGATAGATAGATAGAGCATTCCTTGAGATAGATAGATAGACAGATAGACAGAGTGTCGAGATATAGATATGGTATCCATTGAGCTAGATAAATAGATAGATGATCGATATAGAGATATCGACACAGCATTGAGATAGATAAATAGATAGAGCATTCCTTGAGATAGATAGATAGATAGATAGATAGATAGATAGATAGATAAAGAGACATAGCATTCTTTGTGACAGATATAGTCTTCCTGGAGATAAACAAACAGACAACACAGAGAGAGAGAGAGAGATAACTATGGGATCGAAAAGGGGGAGGGCCATTTTAAGACGGGAGCAACGAGGAAAGGAACGGAAAGTAACGAGGAACGAGGAAAGCAACGAAAGCGGGAGCAAGAGAGGCGGCGGGGGGGGGGGGTGAGAAGGGGGGTTCACACAAAGGGGAGGGGGGAGCCCCGGGGCGCCGTCTTTTCCTCCCAGGCTCTTAAAGGGACAGGAGAGGAAGAAGGGAAGGGAGGAAAGAAAGAAGGAAAGAAGAGGAGGAGGAAGGGCTAAGTCGGAAAGAAGGAGGGAGGGAGGAGAGGAGGAGGGCCGGAGGGAGAGGGAGGCCCCGAGTCACTGAATGAGAGAGAGAGAGAGAGAGAGAGGAAGAGAGAAGGAGGGAAGGAGAGAAAGAGAAGAAGAAGAAGAGAGAGAGAGGGCACAAAGGCAACGGAGGAGGAGGCGGAGGGAAGAGGAGGAAGGAGGCGGAGACCCGGTCAACTCGCAGCCGGGCCCCAAAGGAGGAGGAGGAGGTAAGTCATGGTCGCCTCTCCTTCCTCTTTTCCCTTCCTTCCTTCCTTCCTTCCTTCCTTCCTTCCTTCCTTCCTTCCTTCCTTCCTTCCCCTGTTTCCTTCCAAATGCGTACTTTCCTCCTTGAGAAAAGAGAGAGAGAAAGGGGAGAGCTGGGAGAGAGAGGCAGCCTCTGGGAAGGAGGGAAGGAAAGGAATGAAAGGAGAGGAGAGGGAGGAAAGAAGGAAGGAAGGAAAGGAAAGAGAGGGGGAGAGAAGGAAGGAGGGGAGGAGGGAAGAAAGGAAAGAAAGAAGGGAAAAGGAAAGGGAGTAGAAGAGAGAAGGAAGGAGAAGGAAGAAGGAACGGAGGAAATGAAAGGAGAGGAAGGGAAAAGGAAAAGGGGGAGAGAAGGAGAGAATGGAGGGAGGGAGGAGAGAGGGATAAATGGGGAGGGGAGGAAGGAAAGAGAGGAGGGAAGGAAGGAGGGAAAGGAAAGAAATGAAAGGAGAGGAAGGAAAGAAATGAAAGGAAAGAAATGAAAGGAGAGGAAGGAAGGAAGGAAATGAAAGGAAATGATAGGGAAAAGGGAAGGAAAAAGGAAAGAGAGAGAGAGAGAAGGAGAGGAAGAAAGAGAGAAGAAGGGGAGGGAGGAAAGAAGGACGGAGGAAGGGAAATTAAAAGAGAGGAAAGGGAAGAGAAAAGAAAAGGAGGAGCGAAAGAAGGAAGGAGAGGAGGAGAGAAAAAAGGAGGGAGGGGAGGGAGGAAGAAAAAGGAGGGCGGGAGAGAAGGAAGGAAAGGAAGAGAGATGGAAGAAGGGGAAGGAGGGAGGAAAGAAGGAAGGGAAATTAAAGGAGAGGAAAGTAAGGGAAGAGGAAAGGAGCGAGAAAAAGAAGGGGGGAAAGGAAAAAGGAGGGAGGGAAGGAAGAAGTGAGGGAGGGAGAGAAGGAAAGGGAGGAGAGTGGGAGAAAGTGGGGAGGAAAGGAAGAAAAAAAGGAAGGAAATGAAAGGAGAGGAAAGGAAGGGAAAAGGAAAGGAGGAGAGGAAAAAGGAGGGAGGGAAGAAAGAAGAAGTGAGGGAGGGAGAGAAAGAAGGAAGGAAGGAGAGAACAGGAGGGAGGAGGAGAGAGGGAGAAAGCAGGGAGGGAAGGAAGAAAAGAAGGAAGGAAATGAAAAGAGAGGAAAGGAAGGGAAAAGCAAAGGAGGAGCGAAAGAAAGAAAGAAAGGAGGAGAGGAAAAAGGAGGGAGGGAGAGAAGGAAGGAAGGAGAGAACAGGAGGGAGGGAAGGAAGAAAAGAAGGAAGGAAATGAAAGGAGAGAGGGGGCGAGGGAAAAGAAAGGAGAGGAAAGAAAAGGAAGGGAAAAAGAAAGGAAGGGAGAAGAGGGAATGAAGGAAGGAAGGGAAAAGAAAGGAAAGGGGCTGAAGCCTGAGAGCCTGCCTTGCCCCCACCCGCTGGGCCCAATGTCCCCCTTCCAGAGAGGCTGCCCGTCCCTTCCTGGCCCCCTTCCCCTTCTTTCCCCCCTGCCGTGGAAAATCCGGATGATCTGCTTTGAACCGGATGGGAGGGCGGCGTGGAAGGGGCCTCTGCCTCCTCCTCCTCCTCCACGGGCACTTTCCGGGGCCTTTGCTCCCTTCCTTCCTGGTGTGTTGTGTGTGTGTGTATGTGTGTATGTTGTGTTGCCTGGGGGCTCCTGGCGCTCTCTCCGCCTCCTCCTCTCCTCCCTCCCTCCCTTCCCTCCTTCCTTCCTTCCTTCCCACGCGGGGAAAGAGAGAGTGTGTGTGTGAGAGAGGAGGATGGCCGGCTCGGCGGCGGAGGGGCCCCCGTTCCCCTCCTTCGGGTGACCCCTTAGCGTCACCACCACCACCCCCCCCCCCGAAGAGGAAGAGGAGGAAGAAGAGGAAGGGCCCGGAGCCGCCTGGATGGTACCCCTCCCACGCGGGAAAGGGGGGAGGAAGGGAGGGAGGAGGGAAGGGGAGACTGGCCCCCTTTCGCGGGGGGAATGGCCTTGGGAAAGGAGGGGAGGGCCTCCTTCCCCCCTTCTAAGACTCCCTTCTTCCCCATCTGGAAGCAGAAAGGGGAATGCCTTCCCCATTTCCCCCCAAAAAAGCGGGTCAGAGGAGAGGCGGGGGGGCGGCAGGCAACCTCTTTCCTTCCTTCCCTCCTTCCCTTATCTTCCTTCCTTCCCTTCCTTTACTTTGCTTCCTTCCTTCCTTCTCTTCCCTCTTTCCCTTCCCATATCTTCCTTCGTTTCCTTCCTTCCCTCCTTTCCTTCCTTTACTTTGCTTCCTTTGCTTCCTTCCTTCTCTTCCCTTCCTTCCTTCCTTCCCTTCCTTCCCTTGCTTCCTTCCCTCCTTTCCTTCCTTTGCTTCCTTCCTTCCCTTCCTTCCTTCTTTCCCTTGTCTTTCTTTCTTTCCTACTTTCCTTCCTTTGCTTCCTTCCATTTCTTCCCTTCCTCCCTTCCTTCCTTCCTTCCCTTCCCTTTCTTTCCTTTGCTTCCTTCCTTCCTTCTTTCCCTTGTCTCCCTTTCTTTCTTTCTTTCTTTCCTTCTTTCCCTTCCTTTACTTTCCTTCCTTCCTTCCCTTTCTTTCCTTTGCTTCCTTCCTTCTTTCCCTTGTCTTCTTTCCTTTCTTTTCTTCTTTCCCTTCCTTTACTTTCCTTCCCTTCCTTCCCTCCCTCCCTCCCCTTATCTTCCTTCCATTTTTTCCTTCCTTCCTTCTTTCCCTTCCTTTCCTTCCTTTTCTTTCTTCCCTTATCTTCCTTCTATTCCTTCCTTCCCTCCTTCCATTCCCTTATCTTCCTTTCCTTCCGTCCTTCTTTCCCTTCCTTTACTTTTCTTCCTTTCCTGTCTTCCTTTCTTTCCTTTGCTTCCTTTGTTTCCTTCCTTCCCTCCTTCTCTTCCCTTCTCTTCCTTTCCATTCTTCTTTTCCTTCCCTCCTTTCCTCCCTTCCTTTACTTCCTTTCCTTTCTTCCTCTCCTTCCCTTCTTTCCTTCCTTCCTTCCCTTCCCTTTGCTTTCTTTCCTTCCTTCTCTCCTTAATTTCCTTCCCTTCCTTTGATTTCTTTCTTTCTCCCCTTCTCTTTCCTCCTTTCCTTCCCCCTTCCTTCCCTTTCATCTCTTCCCTCCCTTCTTCCCCACCTTTCATCCCAAACTCTTCTGCTTTTGATGGGAACCTTTCTCTCCTACCTGAATGGAGTGTGGCAGTGGCAGTTACTCTTTCCTTCCTTCCTTCCTTCCTTCCTTCCTTCTTTCCTTCTCTCCACCAACTCTTCTGATTTTTATGGGACCATTTCTTTCCTAACTGGATGGGTTTGGGGGGCTATTCCTTGTCTTGCTTCCCAGGAAAAATAAATGTCAGAAAGAAGGGGAAAGGTGGTTGTTATCACTTTCTCTCTCTCTTTCTCTCTCTCTCTTTCTCTTTCTTTCTCCCCCCAACTCTTCTAGTTTTTATGGGGGCCCTTTCTTTCTTCGCTACCCGGATGGATGAGAAGATCCATTCCTTCTCTTGCCTTCTTCTAACTCAGAGGGAAAAGGGGGGATCAAGGGAGAGGTGAAAGGATGGCAGGCATCCTTCTCTCTCTTTTCTTTCTGCCTCTCTCTCCTCTTTCATCTCAAACACTTCTGGTTTTAGTAGGATCCCTTCTTCCTCAACCAGATGGGTTTGCTTCCCAGGAAAAAGGGATTTCAAGGGAGAGGCGAAAGGGTAGAAGGCACCTCTCTCTACCTTTCCCCCTCTCTCTCTCCCTCTTTCCCTCTTTCTTTCTCTCTTTCCTTCTTTGTTTCTCTCCCTTTCTGATTTTAATCAAAACTCCTGGAAGATTTTTTTGGACTTCTTTTTGCATGGAAAATGCAAGGAAATGATTTGGTGACTTTGGGTTGAACCCCAAAATGAAGGGGTTCAAGGGAGAGGCGAAAGGGTGGAAGGCAACAGTCCCTTTCCCTCTTTCTCTTCCTTCCTTCCTTCCTTCCTTCCTTCCTTCCTTCCTTTCTTTCTTTCTTTCTTTCTTTCCTCTTCTGATTTCAATAAAAATTCCTGGAATAGGCCTTTTTGAGACTTCTTTTTGCATGGAAAATGCAAGGAAATGATTTGGTAACTTTGGACTGAACCCCAAAATGAAGGGGTTCAAGAGAGAGGCGAAAGGGTAGAAGGCCCCTTTTCCTCTTTTTCTTTCTTTCTTTCCTTCTTTCTTTTTTTCTTTCTTTCCCCTTCTGATTTCAATCAAAACTCAATCAAAAAGAGGCCTTTTTTGGATTTTTTTTTTTGCGTGGAAAATGCAAGGAAATTATTCAAAGAGGAGGCAAAAGGGATGAAAGGCATCTTTCTCTTCCTTTCCCTCGTTCTTTCTTTCCTTCGTTCCTTTCTTTCTCTCCCCTTCTGATTTCAATCAGAAGTCCTGGAAAAAGAACTTCTTTTTGCATGGAAAATACAAGGAAATGATTCAAGGAGTAGGCAAAAGGGGTGAAAGGGATCTTTCTCTTCCTTTTCCTTTCTCTCTTTCCTTCCTTCCTTCCTTCTTTCCTTCCTTCCTTCCTTTCTTTCTCTCCCCTTTGATTTCAAGCAGAAGTTCTGGAAAAAGAACTTCTTTTTACATGGAAAATGCAAGGAAATGATTCAAGGAGGAGGCAAAAGGGGCGAAAGGCATCTTTCTCTTCCTTTCCCTTTCCCTCTTTCTTTCTTTCCTTCGTTCCTTTCTTTCTCTCCCCTTCTGATTTCAATCAAAAGTCCTGGAAGAGGACTTCTTTTTGCATGGAAAATACAAGGAAATGGTTTGGTAACTTTGGGCTGAACCCCAAAACGAAGGGGTTCAAGGGAGGCGAAAGGGTGGAAGGCACCTTTTTCTCACTTTTCTTTCCCTCTTTTTCTTCTCTCCTTCCTTCTTTCTTTCTATCCCCCTGGAAGAGGACTTCTTTTTGCATGGAAAATGCAAGGAAATAATTTGGTAACTTTGGGCTGAACCCCAAAACGAAGGGGTTCAAGGGAGAGGCGAAAGGATGGAAGGCACCTTTTTCTCACTTCTTTCCCTCTTTCTTTCTCTCCTTCCTTCTTTCTCTCTATCCCCCTGGAAGAGGACTTCTTTTTGCTTGGAAAATGCAAGGAAATGATTGGGTAACTTTGGGTTCTGAGGAATGGAGGAGGAGGATGGTGATGATGATGATGAGAGGGTGGATGTTGGAGAGCCAGGGATGAAGGAGGAGGCGATGGGCAGAACTGCTGGGAAGTCCTGCTTTTCCTTCTCTCTTTCTCTCTCTCTTTCTCTCTCTCTCTCTTCCTTTCTTTCCATGCCCTTGATTCTGCGTAATGTCTCTCAGTTAAAAATCTTTAATAGTCATAATAAAATGCCTGGGGCGAGAGCCAGCCGGCTGTGGCGCCAGGCGGCGGCAGGAGAAGGAGAGATGCAGGCCTCAGGCCTCCGGATGGAGGGATGGAAGAAGGAGGGAGGGAAGAAGGGATGGAGGGGGCAACGCAGCAGCCCCAGGGCACCCCCAGCCCTTGCCCTCCTCCTCCTCCTCTTCTTCTCTGTTGTGCAAGCCGTGTGCAATGTGCAAGGCCACCCCCGCCACACAGACACATGTGTGTGTCCCAGGCTTTGCCCTGCCCACTTCCACCCCACCATTGGCTTCATCTCCTGCAGAGAGACATCTCCTTGCTTCTTCCCCTTCTTCTTTCTCCTTTCCTCCCTTCTTTTCCCCTTTCTTCCCTTCTTTCCCACTTCCCCCACTTCTTTCTCCCATCCTTTTCTTTCCTCCTTCTATTCCTCTTTCTCCTTTCTTCTCTTCTTTCCCCCTTTCTTCCTCATTCCTTCCCTCCCTTCTCCCCTCCCTCTCTTCTTTCTCCCTTCCTTTCCTTTCTTTCTCCTTCCTTTCTTTCCCCATTCTTTTCTTTCTCTTTTCCTCCCTTCCTTTCCCCTTCCCACTCTTCTTTCTGTTCTCCTTTTCTTCCTTTCTTTCCCCTTCTTTTCTTCTTTCTTTTTTCCTCTCTTCTTTCCCCCATTCTTCCCCCTTCCCTCTCTTCTTTTTCCTTTCTTTCTTCTTCCTTTCTTTCCCCCTTCTTTTCTTTCTCCTTTCCTCCCTTCTTTTCCCCTTTCCACTTTTCTTTCTGTTCTCCTTTCCTTCATTCTTCCTTTCCCCTTCTTTTCTTCTTTCTTTTTTCCTCTCTTCTTTCCCACATTCTTTTCCCTTCTTTCCCCTTCCCTCTATTCTTTCTCCTTTCCTATCGTTCTCCTTTCTTTCTTTTCCCCTCTTCTTTTCTTTCTCCTTTCCTCCCTTCTTTTCCCCTTCCCAGTCTTCTTACTGTTCTCCTTTCCTTCCTTCCTTCCTTCCCCCTTCTTTTCTTCTTTAATTTTTCCTCTGTTCTTTCTCCCATTCTTTCCCCTTCCTCCCCTTCTTTCCCCTTCCCTCTCTTCTTTCTCCTTTCATTTTTTTCTCCTTCTTTCTTTCCTCCTTCTTTTCTTCTTTCTCCTTTCCTCCCTTCTTTTCCCCCTCCCTCTCTTCTTTCTGCTCTCTTTTCCTTCCTTCCTTCCTTCCTTCCTTTCTTTCTTTCTTGCTTTCTTTCTTTCTTGCTTTCCCCTTCTTTTCTACTTTCTCCTTTCCTCCCTTCTTTCTCCATTTCCCCCTCCTTCCCTTCTTTCCCCTTCTCTCTCTTCTTTCTCATTTCCTTTACTTACTTTCTCCTTCCTTTCTTTCCCCCTTCTTTTCTTCTGTCTCCTTTCATTTCCTTCTTTTCCCTTTCCTTCCTCCTTCCTTCCTTTCTTTCTCCTTCCCTCTCTTCTTTCTGCTTCCCCTCCTTTCTGCTTCCCTTCTCCCCCCTTTCTTTTTTCTTTCTCCTTTCCTTTTCTCCTTTCCCCTATTTCATCCCATTCTCCCCCCCTTCCCTCCTTTCTTCCCTTCTTTCTCTCTTCCTTCTTCCCTTTCCTTCATTCTCTCTTTCCCTCTTCTTTCTCCTTTACTTTTCTTATTTTCCACTTCTATCCTCTTCTTTCTGCCTTTCCTCCTTTCCCCCCTTTCCTCCTTTCTCCTTCCCCTCCCTTTTCCCTTTCTTTCTCTTCCTTCCCCTTGCATCAATTCCTTTCCTCTTCTATCCCTTCCCTTTCTCCCTTCCCTTCCTTCTTCGTTCCATCCCTTCTTTCCCTCTTCTCACCCTTCTTTCATCCTCTTTCATCCTTTTACCTGGGAAGAAGCTTGAAAGGAGCTTTTAGGATGAGAACTCAGAACAGCATGAAGCATCTGATAGGAAACTTCCTTCCTTCCTTTGCGTATTTCCATCCTGTATGAAACTCATATGCTTTGGTTCTGTTGAACATAGCAAGGTTGACTTTGGGAGCTTCTTCCAACCACGTGTATTCCCCTCCTTTCTCTGTTTTTCTCACTCTGTTCTTTCTTGGAGGACGACTGGTGGATTATGGGATTCTTTGCACTTTCTATACACGTCTATTAGTGGGTTTTGCAAAGGCCCAACATTGTTTTGGTTTTGAAAGCCAAACATTGTCAACGCCAGTGACATTCAGTTTTTCTCCAGGGCTTGAACTGAGTTATATGGTCAGTGTAGACTCATATTGTGCAAACTGAACTGCATTATATGCCCAGTGTAGATCCACATCATGCAGTTCAAACTGCATTATATAGTCAGTGTGGAAACATATCCTGCAACTTGAACTGCATTATATGCCCAATGTAGATCCATATTGCGCAGCTTGAACTGAGTCAGTTTAGATCCGTGATGCGCAGCTTGAATTATATTGAACTGCATTATATAGTCAGAGTTGATCCATATCATGCAGCTTGAAATGTGTTGAACTGCATTATATGCCCAATGTAGATCCATATTGCGCAGCTTGAACTGAGTCAGTTTAGATCCGTGATGCGCAGCTTGAATTATATTGAACTGCATTATATAGTCAGAGTTGATCCATATCATGCAGCTTCAAATGTGTTGAACTGCATTGTATGCCCAGTGTAGATCCACACTGCGCAGCTTGAACTGCATTATATAGTCAATGTTGATCCATATTATGCAGCTTGACTTGTATTGAATTGCATTATATGGTCAGTGTAGACCCATGTCATGCAGTCTGAACTACATTATATGCCCAATGTAGATCCATATTGCGCAGTTTGAACTGCATTATATCGTCAATGCTGATCCATATCATGCAGCTTGACTTGTATTGAACTGCATTATATGGTCAGTGTAGACCAATATCATGCAGTCTGAACTACATTATATGCCCAATGTAGATCCATATTGCTCACTTTGAACTGCACTCAACTCCATTATATGGTTATTGTGGATCCATATCATGCAGCTTGAATTGCACTATATATATGCAAATGCAAATAGTCAGCGTAGACCCATGCCATGCAGCTTGAACTGCATTATATAGTCAATGTAGCCCCTTAATGTGCACCTTAAACTGCATTATATGGTCAGTATAGACCCATATCATGCGGTTTGAACTACATTGAACTGTATTATATGCCCAATGTACATCCATATTGCACAGCTTGAACTGCACTGAACATTATATGGTCATTGTAGATCCATATCATGCAGCTTGAATTGCATTATATATATGGTCAGTTTAGACCCATACCATGCAGCGTGAACTGCATTGAACTGCATTATATAGTCAGTGTAGACTCATATCATGCAGTTTGGACTCCATTACATATGCCCAGTGTAGATCCATACTGCGCAGCTTGAACTGCACTGAACTTCATTATATACCCATTGTGAATCCACATGATGCAGTTTGAATTGCAATGTAGGCCCCTTCAATGTAGCCTGAACTTCATTGAACTGCATTATATAGTTTGCGAAGACCCGTATTGTGCATCCTAAACTACATTATATGGACAATGTAGATCCATATTGCGCAGCTTGAACTGTGCGATATGCCCATTGTCGATCCATATCATGCAGCTTGAATTGCATTGAACTACATATATATAGTCAGTGTAGACCCATATTATGCATCTTAAACTGAATTATATGTCCATTGTAGATCCATATTGCGCAGCTTGTAATGCAATAAATTGCACTGTTGTAGATCCATATCATGCAGCTTGAATGGCATGCCGGGCAGCTTGAACGACATTGAACTGCATTATACAGTCAGTGTAGACCCATATTGTGTATCTTAAACTGCATTATATGTCCAGTGTCCAGTGTAGATCCATATTGCGCAGCTTGAACTGCAGTATACTGCTCTGTTGTAGATCCATATCATGCAGCTTGAATAGCATGCCATGCAGCTTCAACAACATTGAACTGCATTATATAGTCAGTGTAGATCCATATTGCACAGCTTGAATGGCATTGAACTGTATTATATAGTCAGTGTAGTTCCATTTTGCGCAGCTTGAATGGCATTGAACTGCATTATATAGTCAGTGTAGACCCATATTGCGCAGGTTGAATGGCATTGAACTGTATAATATAGTCAGTGTAGACCCATATTGCGCATCTTGAATGGCATTGAACTGCATTATGTAGTCAGTGTAGACCCATATTGTGCATCTTAAACTTCAATATATATCCCGTGTAGACCCATAATGCGCAGCTTGAACTGCACTATACTGCACTATTGTAGGTCCATGTCATGCAGCTTGAACAATATTGAACTGTATAATATAGTCAGTGTAGACCCATATTGCGCAGCTTGAATGGCATTGAACTGCATTATATATTCAGTGTAGACCCATATTGCGCAGCTTGAAAGGCACTGAACTGTGTTATATAGTCAGTGTAGACCCATATTGCGCAGCTTGAATGGCATTGAACTGTATTATGTAGTCAGTGTAGACCCATATTGCGCAGCTTGAATTGCATTGAACTGCATTATGTAGTCAGTGTAGATTCATATTGTGCAGCTTGAATGGCATTGAACTGTGTTATATAGTCAGTGTAGACCCATATTGCGCAGCTTGAATAGCATTGAACTGCATTATATGCCCATTGTAGTTCCATATCATACAGTTTGAACTGCATGACCTGGGTCTACACCGACCTTATAAATGCAGCTCAGTCTGCACTCTTTGGCAGCGTAGACCCAGCCGTAGCCACAGGGAAACAGAACGCATGTGCAGGAATAGATTTGCACCAACATTTTCCCTTTGGAACAAAAAAAAAAACAACAACACCCTGCCGTTTCCATTTCTCGTCTTAAATGGGCATGAAGGAATTAAACTGTGCCAGTGAATAACAGCATTAGTTTCAATTATTTCCCCTCCCCAAATCCTGGCAACCATAAAAGTTTGGGTTTTTACATCCTTAATTAGCCTGCTTTCCCATCTGTATTTCTGTTTTAAGTGCCGGAGTGCTTTGATTTAAACTTGGCCTCCCCTTCATCCCTCCCTCCCACTTCCTTCTTCGTTCCCTCCTTCTTTCTATCTATCTTTTGTCTTCCCTTCTCTTGCTTTTCTCCCACCTTTGGCCTCCTATTCTCCTCCCTTACCTGATTGCAGAGGCAGTTTGGTGCAGTATAGTACAGTTCAAGCTGCGCAATATGGATCTACTCTGTCCATATAACTTTTTCTCTATACACACAAACATGTGTGTACAGCAACATGGCTTCCTATGGCCCTGAGCTATGTGCAAATGTGGGGAGCGCCTCCATCCAGCCCCAGTGTAGTCAGTGTAGACCCATATTGCGCAGCTTGAATGGCATTGAACTGCATTATGTAGTCAGTGTAGACCCATATTGCGCAGCTTGAATGGTATTGAACTGCATTATGTAGTCAGTGTAGACCCATATTGCGCAGCTTGAATGGCATTGAACTGCATTATGTAGTCAGTGTAGACCCATATTGCGCTGCTTGAACGGCAAAACAAACTTTTGAAGCCCGATTTCAATGTCTCGCATCCCTGAGTGTGTATGAATAGGAAGATATCCTTTCAGAGAGAGAAAGAAAGGGAGGAAAAGGAGAGGCAACACCCTGGAAATGTCTGCCGCCGTCTTTCAGCGTTCCCTGCCTCGAGGCATGCATGCGCCCGAGGGCCTTGGAGTTGAATGGCGCGCTCACAACCGCCTTCTGTTTACCTTTTATGGTTAAAATAACAGCTTTTTTTGCAAAGGAGCAACTTTGCAAAAGGGAACAAACGGCTCAGATTGGGTGAAACTCATCTCAGGCAGAAGCGGAGCTGGTTTAATCACCCCTAGAGAGCTGAACAACTGCGAGCTCAATGGGACACAAAACCATTTTGTGTGTAAATGAGCATGGGATGGCGGTGATATTCGCTTTCCATGGGCAAATAGTTTTTACAAGCAGCCGTTTGAGGCAGGGAGCGAGCGGAGGAAGGCAGCAAGGATGGTGCGAAGGCACCTGGTGGGAAGAGGCATGCGCGCGCATGAGAGGCGGCAGCGTCTATGCACACACATGCAAAGGCAATGGGCATGGCGGACCTATGGCACCGTCCATCCGCAGGAAGGTCCCTTCCCACATTCATTCATTCATTCATTCATTCCAAGGGAGACAGGCAAGGGAAGGCCCCAAAGCATTGCATTTATAGTGCATAATACTCTTAGGTAGGCAGACTGCACATAGGGTCAGTGCGCTTCCATGATGCACCTTCTCCCTTTTGCTGAGAAAGGCCTCAAAATACTGAAAAGGAGTCTCATTTGGGAAGCTTTAGGTCAAAACAAGAGATTTAAATGTGTTGTTTCGGAGCATTCCTTATGGAAGCTTAAAGTATCATCTCTCTATTACTAAGTCAAAACAGAGTTTATAATGTTTTGTTTTAGTGCCTTCATTAGAGAAGCTTAAAGTATAACTTGGATGTCTATCTGTCTCTCCCTCCCTCTCTCTTTATCCATCTTTCTATCGATCTCTCTATTTATCTCTCTGTCTCTCTATCTTTCTATCTCTCTATCTGCCTCTCTGTCTATCTCTGTCTCTCTGTATCTCCATCCATCTCTCCATCCATTTCTCCATCCATCTCTCTTACTCTCTATCCATCTCTCCATCCATCTCTCCATCTCTCTGTATCTCTATCCATCTCTCTTATCTCTATCCATCTCTCTATCTCTCTGTATCTCTATCCATCTCTCTATCCATCTCTCTATCTCTCTATTTCTCTATCCATCTCTCTATCTCTATCCATCTCTCAGTATCTCTATCCATCTCTCCATCCATCTCTATCCATCCCTCTATCTCTCCATCCATCTCTCTATCTCTCTGTACCTCTATCTATCTCTCTATCCATCTCTCTATCCATCTCTCTCTCTGTATCTCTCTATCCACTCTCTATCTAGCTCTCATATCTCTGTATTTGTTTCTCTATCTAGCTCTCTGTTTTTCTATCTATCCATCTCTCTACCTCTCTCTATCTCTCTATCCATCTGTCTATCTCTATCTCTATCTGTCTCTCTATTGAACTCTCATATCTCTGTCTCTACCTCTCTCTCCATCTCTCTCTCCCTCTTTCTATTCATCCCCCCTCTCTCTATCCATCTCTCTATCTGTCTCTATCTCTATCCATCTCTCTATCCATCTCTCTCTCTGTATCTCTCTATCCACTCTCTATCTAGCTCTCATATCTCTGTATTTGTTTCTCTATCTAGCTCTCTGTTTTTCTATCTATCCATCTCTCTACCTCTCTCTATCTCTCTATCCATCTGTCTATCTCTATCTCTATCTGTCTCTCTATTGAACTCTCATATCTCTGTCTCTATCTCTCTATCCATCTCTCTCTCTCTCTTTCTATTCATCCCCCCTCTCTCTATCCATCTCTCTATCTGTCTCTATCTCTATCCATCTCTCCATCTCTCTCTAGCTATCTAGCTATCGCTCTATCAATCTCTCTTGTCTATCTATCTATCTATCTATCTATCTATCTATCTATCTATCTATCTCTTTCTCTATCTCTCTATCCATCTCTCTATCTCTATCTGTCTCTTCGTCTCTCTATCTCTGTTTCTCTATCCATCTCTCTATCTCTCTCTGTATCTCTTTATCCATGTCTATCTATCTCTCTATCCATCTCTCTATCTCTCTCTGTATCTCTCTATCCACATGCCCCCCCCCCCCCTCTCATCTCTCTGATATACATTTTGCTCTAACTCAAAACAAGACTTGAAAAAATGTTAGTTTGGGGCATTCCTTAAAGAAGCTTCAAGTATAACCTATCTATTATCTATCTATCACTAAGTCTAAAGAGAGTTTTAACGTTTCGCCTGCACGTTTCGCCTGCATAGATGCAGGCGAAACGTCAGGAGAAAATGCTTCTGGCACATGGCCATACAGCCAGGAAAACTCACAGCAACCTGCCATAGATGCAGGCGAAACGTCAGGAGAAAATGCTTCTGGCACATAGCCATACAGCCAGGAAAACTCACAACAACCTGCCATAGATGCAGGCGAAACGTCAGGAGAAAATGCTTCTGGCACATGGCCATACAGCCAGGAAAACTCACAACAACCTGCCATAGATGCAGGCGAAACGTCAGGAGAAAATGCTTCTGGCACATGGCCATACAGCCAGGGAAACTCACAACAACCTGCCATAGATGCAGGCGAAACGTCAGGAGAAAATGCTTCTGGCACATGGCCATACAGCCAGGAAAACTCACAACAACCTGCCATAGATGCAGGCGAAACGTCAGGAGAAAATGCTTCTGGCACATGGCCATACAGCCAGGAAAACTCACAACAACCCAGTGATTCCAGCCATGAAAGCCTTCGACAATACAAAGTATATATCTGTTTCTATCATTTATCTTTCTAACATCTATATATCTATCTATTGATGAGTCTATCTCTAAGTCAAGACAGAATTTAATACATTTGTTTTAGTGCTTTCCTTAAAGAAGCTTTGAGTATCACCAATGTATCCTCTGTTTATCTATCATCAACCCAATCAACCATCTATCTATCGCATCTAGCTTTGAGTATCACCAATGTATCCTCTGTTTATCTATCGTCAGTCCAATCAACCATCTATCTATCTGTCTAGGGATTGATCCCAGTGTTGTGTTATGGTCTTTGTAGTCCCGGAGGGGAAAGGAAAGTCATTCCAAGTGTCTTGACAGTAAAAAGGCTGTTGACAGTTCGGCGTGCCGTCTCCGTCTCCGGCGACATAACAATAAACCCCGGGAACGGTGCCGTTTTGCTTGGCTTTGTTCATGTGCCATCTGCACCCATCATTCCAGGCTCCCATTGGATTGCGACCCACATCTGCCCCGTTTGGGTGGGCCGTGGCTTCTTCCCCATTGTTCTCTGCCTCTGAGAAGTGAGTGGGAGGCGAGGGACGGTCCTGCCCAAGGAAAGGTATAATAGGAGGGCTCTAATAGAGAGAGAGAGAGAGAAGAGAGAGAGAGGCACATGATCCGGAGTGAGGCATGAAGCCTTGCCGCCCGGTGCCGAACAACGCCTTGGAAGCCAGCCCCATTGGGCGCCAATGGACTTTCTTTCAAGTAAGCGTGCTTATGATTGGGCATCGCCTCCCTCGCGCCTGGCAGGAGACCCAAACCCAACACAGAGCGGCTCCTGCCTCACTCAAACCGATTCGGGAAAGGGAAGATGATCTGCAGGAGAAGCATTTGGATGGTAGATACAACTTTGCATGGATTGCGACGATCGTTGCCAGGCTCCTTCGCGTGCCTTCGCTCTTTAGTGTGCTTTCCCTCCCATTTGGGAATGTGTCTGTTGTGCCGGATACATACAGTGGCTAGTTTTCTCTGTTTCGGGTCTCATTCGTTGTAACAGACTCTCTTTTGTTGCAGAAATAGCTCTTTTCTCTGGTTTTTGGGGGACGATGGGTTAAACTGGATCAGAACCAAGGCAGGCAGAGGCAGTGTTTACCTTTTGGAGTTTGAATAAGAGTGCGCATTTGGTGCCAAATAAGAGAGATGGAGAGAGAGATAGGGAGATAGAGAGACATATAGATAGGGAGAGAGAGATGGATAGAGAAATAGAGAGATGGATAGGGAGAGAGCGAGTTTGATAGAGAGATAGAGAGATGGATAGAGAGAGGTGGGTAGAGAAATAGAGAGATGGATACAGCGATAGAGATATAGATAGAGAGACAGACAGATAGAGATATGGATAGACAGACAGGTAGAGAGATAGAGAGATGGATAGAGAGACAGATAGATAGATAGATAGATAGATAGATAGATAGATAGATAGATAGATAGATAGATAGAGAGATAGATAGAGAGATAGATAGAGAGATGGATAGAGAGATGGATAGAGAGATGGATAGAGAGATGGATAGAGAGAGAGACGGATAGAGAAATAAAGAGATTGATAGAGAGATAGAGATGTGGATAGAGAGACAGATAGATAGATGGATGGATGGATAGATAGAGATGTGGATAGAGAGACAGACAGACAGATAGATGGATAGAGAGATGGATAGAGAGATGGATAGAGAGATGGATAGAGAGAAAGAGATACAGATATGGATAGAGAAATGAGATTATCCATGGCTAGAGATAGATAGAGAGATGGATAGAGAGAGAGAGACGGATAGAGAAATAAAGAGATTGATAGAGAGATAGAGATGTGGATAGAGAGACAGACGGAGAGATGGATAGAGAGAAAGATGCCGATATGGATGGAGAGAGAGATGGATAGAGAAATAGAGAGATAGATAGTGAGACAGAGAGAGATACAGATATGGATAGAGAGAGAGAGAGAGAGAGAGAGAGAGATGGATAGGGAGAGAAAGAGATTGATAGAGAGATAGATAGAGATGTGGATAGAGAGGGGTGGATAGATAAATAGAGAGATGGATAGAGAGATAGATAGATAGATAGATAGATAGATAGATAGATAGATAGATGAATAGAGAGAGAGATACAGATATGGATAGAGAGATGAGATGGATAGAGAAATAGATGGATAGAGAGAGAGATGGACAGAGAAATAAAGAGATTGATAGAGGGATAGATAGAGATATGGATAGAGAGACAGAGAGGGAGATGGATAGAGAGAGATACAGATATGGAGAGAGAGAGATGGATGGATACAGAGATGGATAGAGAGAGAGATACGGATATGGATAGAGAAATAGAGAGAGAGATACAGATATTGATAGAGAAATGAAATGGATAGAGAGAAAGATACAGATATGGATAGAGAGAGAGATACATATATGGATAGAGAGAGAGATGGATAGAGAAATAGAGAGATGGCTAGAGAGATAGATGGAGAGAGAGATACAGATATGGATAGAGATATGAGATGGATAGAGAGAGAGATAGAAAGATGGATAAAGAGATGGATAGAAAGAGAGGCAGATAAAGAGATTCGAATAAGAGCGCATCTTTTGTGCCCAATAAGTGAGATAGAGAGAGAAATAGAGAGATAGAAATATGGATAGGGAAATAAAGAGAGAGAGAGAGAGAGAGAGAGGGATAGAGAGAGAAATGGATAGAGAAATAGAGAGATAGAGGTATCGATAGAGAAACAGATAGAGAGATGGATAGCGAGAGTTACAGATATGGATAGAGAGATGAGATGGATAGAGAGATTGAGAAAGAGATGGATAGATAGAGAGATGGAGAAAGAGATTCGAATAAGAGCACATCTTTGGTGCCGGTGGGGACGTTGGTTGTGTGTCTGCCTATCTGTAGCTGTAGTATTTGATGCACCCGCAAAACTATCATCTGTCATTGATTTTGTCAAAAAGCAAGTTCTTTGGCTTTTGTGGGGAGACGTGACGTCTTTGCCGAAGATGACTCACCGTATCCGGGAGAAAATCTCTCGCTACTCCTTTTCAGGAATCCAATCTTTCTTCTCCTTCATGTCCAAACGTGGATGATGATCTCCTCTCCGCTTGGACTGATGTTTTGCATCAGCGTCGCTCTCCGGTGGTTGATTTCCGAGTCCATTTCGGGCACCAAGAAGAGAGAGAAGAAAGATATATTTGGGGGGCGATACATCTTTGAAGACCACGGCAACCAAATAGTCAATCAGGCAAATAGTTAATAGTCTTGGTTTTGGTGCCACAGTTGCGACAAAGTCTTCAGATTGCTGATCTCTTCCGCCCGTTTCCATGTATTTTAGGATTTCTCAGGTGATTTCTAATGGGAGTCGGTTGTGTTTTGGTCAGGTGTTTTCCAAGTTATGTTTCAATCAATGGCAAAAGGTGGGAAAAGGTTAGCAGAATATTGTAAATACAACCCAAGAAAACGAAACGAGGCTTAAGAACATTTCCTAGCTGTGCTGTTTACCATGTATTGTTTATACTCCGAAATAAGTAAATGCAATGAGTGTTTTGTGTCGCTTGTATGGCTTTGTCACAGATCCAATTAGTCACCTGTGTCTCATTCTGATGTTGTCTTGTGCCGAGCGAAGCGACATTCATATTCATCAGAAGGCAACGCTTGATCTTTCTCGTTCCTTTGCAGCTTAAGGTGTGTTGTCTTTGCGCTGATCCGAAACGTTATACGTTTCAGTCGAAATCAGTATTGGATATGTTTGCTGTCAATGTCGTTAAAATGCAAGGAAAGTATTTGCTATCATGAGGTTATGTGTGCGTTTGTGTGACTTGAAACGAGGTTACAGAACTCTTGGAAACGGTGCGCTAAGGATCAAAAATAGTCGTATTTTTTTTTGTCCGAAGCTTGCTTTCGATCGGAAAGTTGGGAATTTGATAACGTAATCGGTATCCCTTTATTATCCTTCAAAAGCAACCCAAATAGTTCCGAGTTTGAACGTGATTCGAGCCTCAACGATGCGCCCGGGGAGCTGAGGAAGTCACTAATTTAGAGGTGTCTCGTTACGGAGACAAACTTGCAAAAATAACCCCCCGAACCCTAATTCGCAAATTGGCTCTCCGTTTGTCGGGGGGATATTTCACATCTCGCGCAGGAGCCGGCGACCTTTAATTAGAATTTTGCAGTTTGTTTTCAGCCCCTGGAGGCTGACACCTTGGAAAAGATTCCTTTTTCTTCTCGATGTCTTGGTGCTAATAAGCATCTTTTTTTCCCCCCTTCTTCGCCCGCCGGTCCTTTGAAGAGGGCGATGCAAACACACTTAATTACGGAGGTGGCGGCAATTTGTAAGCGGAATATGCGATCAGGCAGAGGCACAAGCGATCTGATGAGATGCTGTGATCGCGCCCCGGAATGAAGGCGGGCGGCTACGCGGAGATAGATAGATAGAGAGAGAGAGAGATGGATAGGTCGCGGGAATAATCACCCTTCCCTTTTGTTCTCTCTTCCCGGGGCTTTAGGAGGAAGGAAGAGCAATGTCCCGGCTGTCCTTAACGCGCTCCCCGGTTTCGCCCCTGGCCGCTCAAGGGATCCCTCTGCCAGCGCAGCTCACCAAGTCCAATGCACCCGTCCACATCGACGTAGGAGGACACATGTACACCAGCAGCCTGGCCACCCTCACCAAGTACCCCGACTCCAGGTAAGCCAGCCCTACTCAGAACTTCCGCCTCACCTGGTGCCCACCTGAAGCACCTGTTGTGATCATGATGCTTTGTCCAGAGTACCTGTTGCAATCATGGCAACACCTGTATTCAATCTGATTTTGCATTGAGGAATGCCATTTTAGTATTGTGTTTCTAATTATTTGTGTCTTCTCCCTTACCTGGAGACACCTGTATTCCCCAATACATGCCCCCCCCCCACCTGTCCTAATGATGCTGTGTGCAGAGTACGTGTTACGGTCGTGGGGACACCTGTATTCAACCTGATTTTGCACTGAGGAATACATTTTAGTATTGTATTTCTCATGCTTTGTGTCTTCCTCTTTACTTGGAGACACCTGTATTCCCCAATACATGCCCCCTCCCCCACCTGTCCTAATGATGCTATGTGTCTTCACCATTATCTGGAGACACCTGTATTCATTGATACACGTTCCCTCTACCTGTCCTAATGATGCTGTGTTCAAAATATCTGTTGTAGCATGGGGATACCTGTATTCAACTTGATTTTGCCCTGAGGAATGCCATTTTAGTATCGTATTTCTATGAATATGTATCTTCACCCTTACCTGGAGACACCTGTATTCACTGATATATGCCCCCCCACCTGTCCTAATGATGCTGCGTTCAGAGTACCTGTTGTAGTATGGGGATACCTGTATTCAACCTGATTTTGCCCTGAGGAATACCATTTTAGTATTGTATTTCTAATGATTTGCATCTTCCTCCTTACCTGGAGACATCTGTATTCCCCAATACATGCCCCCACACCTGTCCTAATGATGCTGTGTCCGGAGTATGTGTTACGGTCATGGGGACACCTGTATTCAACCTGATTTTGCCTTGAGGAATGCCATTTTAGTAGTATATTTCTAATTATTTGTGTCTTCCTCCTTACCTGGAGACACCTGTATTCCCCAATACATGCCCCCCACACCTGTCCTAATGATGCTGTGTCCAGAGTATGTGTTACGGTCATGGGGACACCTGTATTCAACCTGATTTTGCCCTGAGGAATGCCATTTTAGTAGAATATTTCTAATTATTTGTGTCTTCCTCCTTACCTGGAGACACCTGCATTTGCCAATACATGTTTCCTCCCCTACCTGTCCTAATGATAACATGTCTGGAGTACATGTTACAGTCAAAGGGACACCTATATTCAACCTGATTTTGCCCTGAGACATGGCATTTTCGTATCGTATTTCTATGGATATGTGTCTTCCCCCTTACCTATCTTATTAAACACCTGTTGCGGTCATAGGGCTACCTGTGTTCAACCTGATTTTGCCCTAACGAATGCCATTTTGGCATCCTATTGCTCTGATGAGAGAGATTGTAGTGGAAAGTCAGCTCTGGGTGTTTTTCCCCCGTTACCTGTCCCAATGATGTTGTGTCCTGAGCCCCTGTTGCAGTCATGGGGACACCTGTATTCAACCTGATTTTGCCCTAAGAGATGCCATTTTAGTATCTTAGTGTTCTATTATTATTATTATTATTATTATTATTATTATTATTATTATTACCCCACTTTTTATCTCCACAAGGAGACTCAAAGCAGGATATGTGGTTTCCCCCCCTATCTGTCTTATTTAGCATGTCTTGTGGTCATAGGGACACCTGTATTCAGGTGTTTTCCACCCTACCTGTCCTAATGATGCTGTGCCTAGAGCCCCTGTTGCGGTCATGAGGACACTTCCATTCAACCTGATTTTACCCCAAAGGATGCCATTTTAGTATCGTATTGTTCTAAAGATATGTGGCTCCCACCTGTCTTATTAAACACCTGTTGTGGTCATGGGTATTACTGATATATGGTTTTCCCCTTACCTATTCTAATGATGCTATGTCGAGAGTACCTGTTGCGATCATGGGGACACCTGTATTCAACCCGATTTTGCCACAAGAAATGCCATTTAGTATCATATTTCTAATGATATGTGTCTTCCCTCTTACCCGGAGACACCTGTATTCACTGATACATGTTCCCTCTACCTGTCCTAATGATGCTGTTTTCAGAATACTTTTTGTAGCATGGGTATACCTGTATTCAACCTGATTTTGCCATGAGAAATGCCATTTAGTCTCATATTTCTAATGATATGTGTCTTCACCCTTACCTGGGGACACCTGTATTCAGTGATACATGTCCCCCCCACCTGTACTAATGATGCTGTGTTCAGAATACCTGTTGGAGTAAGGGGGGATACCTGTATTCAACCTGATTTTGCCCTGAGGAATGCCATTTTAGTATTGTATTTCTAATGATATGTGTCTTCCCCCTTACCTGGAGACACCTGAATTCAGTGATACATGTTCTTCCCCCCCCCCCCACCTGTCCCAATGATGCTGTGTTCAGAATACCTAATGTAGTATGGGAATACCTGTATTCAACCTGTTTTTGGCCTGAGAAATGCCATTTTTATATCGTATTTCTCATTATATGTGTCTTCACCCTTACCTGGAGACACCTGTATTCATTGATACATGTTCCCTCTACCTGTCCTAATGAAGCTGTGTTCAGAATACCTGTTGTGATCATGGGGATACCTGTATTCAACCTGATTTTTCCCTCAGGAATGCCATTTTAGTATCGTATTTCTATGAATATGTGTCTTCCCCCTTACCTGGAGACACCTGTATTCACTGATACATGTTCCCTCTACCTGTCCAAATGATGCTATGTCCAGGGTACCTGTTGAGGTCATGGAGACACCTGTATTCAACCTGATTTTGCCACGAGAAATGTCATTTAGTCTCATATTTCAAATGATATGTGTCTTCCCCTTACCTGGAGACACCTGTATTCATTGATACATGTTCCTTCTACCTGTCCTAATGATGCTGTGTTCAAAATACCTGTTGTAGCATGGGGATACCTGTATTCAACCTGATTTTGCCCTAATGAGATGCCATTTTAGGATCTTAGCCTTTAAATAGTATTATTATTATTATTATTATTATTATTATTATTATTATTATGTTTATTTATGTCCCCCCCCCCCCCCACCTGTGTCCTTAAGCACCTGTTGTGGTCATGGGGATACCTGTATTCAACCCGATTTTGCCCAAAGGGATGCCATTCCAGTATCTCATTGCTCTGGTGATATGTGGTTTGCCCCCCTACCTGACTTATGAAGCACCTGTTGCAGTCATGGCTACACCTGTATTCACTGATAGGTGTTTTGTCCCTTACCTGCCCTAATGATGCTGTGCCCAGAACACCTGTTGTGGTCATGGGGATACCTGTATTCAATCTGGTTTTGCCTTAAGGGATGCCATGTTAGTATATTGCTGTACCCCACCTGTCCTATTCAGCACCCTCCAGTAATCAAAATTCAGCATATCAGGTCTGTGTGCCAACTCTGGTCCAGATCCATCGGTGTTTGGGTTCACAGTGCTCTCTGGATGTAGGTGAACTACAACTCCCCCAAATTTGGTGAAATTTCACCCAAAGACCTCCAGTCTTTTTTGATGGTCATGGGGGCTCTGTGTGACAAGTTTGGTCCAATTCCCTCTTTGGTGGAGTTCAGAGTACTCATTGATTGCCAGGTGAACTATAAATCCCAGTACCTACAACTCCAAAATGTTGAGGTCAATTCCCCCCCCCCCCCCCCCCCAAACCCACCAGAGTTCAAATTTGGGCACATCGGGTTTGCACGCCAGGTTTGGTCCAGATCCATCACTGTTTGCCTTCATAGTGCGCTCTGGATGTAGGTGAACTACAACTCCTATAAAGTTGGTCTTCCCTGGAGACTAGGACGCAATGGAATAATGGCTTCAAACTACAAGAGAGGAGATTCCATCTGAACACGAGGAAGACCTTCCTGACTGTGAGAGCCGTTCAGCAGTGGAACTCTCTGCCCCGGAGTGTGGTGGAGGCTCCTTCTTTGGAAGCTTTTAAGCAGAGGCTGGATGGCCATCTGTCAGGGGTGATTTGAATGCAACATTCCTGCTTCTTGGCAGAATGGGGTTGGACTGGATGGCCCAGGAGGTCTCTTCCAACTCTTTGATTCTATGATTCTATGGGACTTCTGTATGCCGAGTTAGTTCCAGGTGCATCATTGGTGGAGTTCAGAGTGCTCTCAGATTGCAGGTGAACTATACATCCCAGGACCTACAACTCCTATAAATGATGGTGAATTCTCCCCAAACCTCTTTAATATGTTGAGTCGCTAATCATCTCTTCTGTGTGCCACAGAATAGAATAGGAAAGGTTTAAGGTATAAGTGGTGGGCGGGGTCATGCAAATTCCACACCAATGGAGAGAGTCAGAAACACTGGGATGCCTGTGGTGGAGGAAACCACAATATATCTCTCTATATAAAAATGTAATGTTCGTTTGTGGGATTAGCAGAACTCAAAAACCACTGGACGAATTGACACCAAATTTGGACACAAGACACCTAACAACCCAATGTATGTTCATCACTCAAAAAAAGTTGATTTTGTCATTTGGGAGTTGTAGTTGCTGGGATTTATAGTTCACCTACAATCAAAGAGCATTCTGAACCCCACCAACGATTGAATTGAACCAAACTTGGCACACAGTTCTCCCATGACCAACATAAAATACTGGAAGGGTTTGGTGGGCAGTGTCCTTTGGTTTTGGAGTTGTAGTTCACCTACATCCAAAGGTGACTGTGGACTCAAACAATGATGGATCTGGACCAAACTACACGAATACTCAATATGCCCAAATGTGAACACTGGTGGAGTTTGGGGAAAATAGAATCTTGACATTTGGGAGTTGTAGTTGCTGGGATTTATAGTTCACCTACAATCAAGGAGCATTCTGAACCCCACCAATGATGGAATTGAACCAAACTTGGCACACAGTTCTCCCGTGACCAACAGAAAATACTGGAAGATTTTTGGTGGGCAGTGTTCTTTGGTTTTGGAGTTGTAGTTCACCTACATCCAGAGATCACTGTGGACTCAAACAATGACGGATATGGACCAAACTCTACAAGGATACTCAATATGCCCAAATGTGAACACTGGTGGAGTTTGGGGAAAATAGAATCTTGACATTTGGGAGTTGTAGTTGCTGGGATTCACAGTTCACCTACAGTCACAGAGCATTCTGAACCCCACCGATGATAGAATTGGGCCAAACCTCCCACACAGAACCCCCATGTGGGTGACAACAACGCGGGGCAGGGGACGGCTAGTGTGTGTATATATGTATGTATTTGTGCTTGTGTTTGTGTGTGTGTGTATTGCTAATAAAAACTTGTAAAAATTCTCAAAAATCAGTGGATGTATGAAACATTCTGAAACTTGGGCAGGTAACAGTGGCAAATGTGTTTTACCATTGTAGCAAGTTTTATCCCAATAGCTGTAAACACGAGGGAGAAAGGAGCCCTGGAAGCTTCCCCAGTTGCACAATCGCATAATGAAAAAATAACGAAAATTACATTACATCGTTATAGTTAGGATACGCGCCCCTTACAATATTTTTGGAAACACTTTCGAAGCAATTCATCATCCTCCCATTTAGTAATGAGTATTGAAACATAGAATCATAGAATCCAAGAGTTGGAAGAGACCTGATGGGCCATCCAGTCCAACCCCATTCTGCCAAGAAGCAGGAATATTGCATTCAAATCACCCCTGACAGATGGCCATCCAGCCTCTGTTTCAAAGCTTCCAAAGAAGGAGCCTCCACCACGTTCCGGGGCAGAGAGTTCCACTGCTGAACGGCTCTCACAGTCAGGAAGTTCTTCCTAATGTCCAGATGGAATCTCCTCTCTTGTAGTTTGAAGCCATTGTTCCGCGTCCTAGTCTCCAAGGAAGCAGAAAACAAGCTTGCTCCCTCCTCCTCCCTGTGGCTTCCTCTCACATATTTATACATGGCTATCATATCTCCTCTCAGCCTTCTCTTCAGGCTAAACATGCCCAGCTCCTTAAGCCGCTCCTCATAGGGCTTGTTCTCTAGACCCTTGATCTGCTCCCTCCTCCCTGTGGCTTCCTCTCACATATTTATACATGGCTATCATATCTCCCCTCAGCCTTCTCTTCTTCAGGCTAAACATGCCCAGCTCCTTAAGCCACTCCTCATAGGGCTTGTTCTCTAGACCCTTGATCTGCTCCCTCCTCCCTGTGGCTTCCTCTCACATATTTATACATGGCTATCATATCTCCCCTCAGCCTTCTCTTCTTCAGGCTAAACATGCCCAGCTCCTTAAGCCGCTCCTCATAGGGCTTGTTCTCCAGATCCTTGACCATTTTAGTCACCCTCCTCCTTTAGTCATCCAAAGGCTTGTGTTTACATGAGTTGAGAAGGGACTTGATCTGCATGAGTTTGAATCGTATTCATTCTGCAATTCCTTGCATTTCCATTGAATATCCTTCCAAGTTGGGCTTCCTTTGCACTCATCCCAAGTGCTGTTATTGCCAAATTAAGTGTTGTGGATACATATTTGAGGTGTCCACTAATTAACATGCGTAGTATCGACATATGAGTCGTTACTTGATTGACGAGATTCGGTCCTTTTGGCAGGAAGGCTGACTGCTTGTAGCAAAGCGGTCCTTCCAAGGTGGGCTTCCTCTCCACTCATCCCAAGTGCCGTTATTGCCAAATTAAGTGCTGTGGGTACATATTTGAGGTGTCCACTAATTAACATGCGTAATATCGACATATGAGTCGTTACTTGATTGACGAAATTCGGTCCTTTTGGCAGGAAGGCTGACTGCTTGTAGCAAAGCGGTCCTTCCAAGGTGGGCTTCCTCTCCACTCATCCCAAGTGCCGTTATTGCCAAATTAAGTGCTGTGGGTACATATTTGAGGTGTCCACTAATTAACATGCGTAATATCGACATATGAGTCGTTACTTGATTGACGAAATTCGGTCCTTTTGGCAGGAAGGCTGACTGCTTGTAGCAAAGCGGTCCTTCCAAGGTGGGCTTCCTCTCCACTCATCCCAAGTGCCGTTATTGCCAAATTAAGTGCTGTGGGTACATATTTGAGGTGTCCACTAATTAACATGCGTAATATCGACATATGAGTCGTTACTTGATTGACGAAATTCGGTCCTTTTGGCAGGAAGGCTGACTGCTTGTAGTAAAGCAGTCCTTCCAAGTTGGGGTTCCTCTGCACTCATCCCAAGTGCCGTTATTGCCAAATTAAGTGCTGTGGATACGTATTTGAGGTGTCCACTAATTAACATGCGTAGTATCGACATATGAGTCATTACTTGATTGACGAGATTCGGTCCTTTTGGCAGGAAGGCTGACTGCTTGTAGGAAAGCAGTCCTTCCAAGGTGGGCTTCCTCTCCACTCATCCCAAGTGCTGTTATTGCCAAATTAAGTGTTGTGGATACGTATTTGAGGTGTCCACTCATTAACATGCGTAATATCGACATATGAGTCGTTACTTGATTGACGAGATTCGGTCCTTTTGGCAGGGAGGCTGACCGCTTGTAGCAAAGCGGTCCTTCCAAGGTGGGCTTCCTCTCCACTCATCCCAAGTGCTGTTATTGCCAAATTAAGTGTTGTGGATACATATTTGAGGTGTCCACTAATTAACATGCGTAATATCGACATATGAGTCGTTACTTGATTGACGAGATTCGGTCCTTTTGGCAGGAAGGCTGACTGCTTGTAGCAAAGCGGTCCTTCCAAGGTGGGCTTCCTCTCCACTCATCCCAAGTGCTGTTATTGCCAAATTAAGTGTTGTGGATACGTATTTGAGGTGTCCACTCATTAACATGCGTAATATCGACATATGAGTCGTTACTTGATTGACGAGATTCGGTCCTTTTGGCAGGGAGGCTGACCGCTTGTAGCAAAGCAGTCCTTCCAAGGTGGGCTTCCTCTCCACTCATCCCAAGTGCTGTTATTGCCAAATTAAGTGTTGTGGATACATATTTGAGGTGTCCACTAATTAACATGCATAATATCGACATATGAGTCGTTACTTGATTGACGAGATTCGGTCCTTTTGGCAGGAAGGCTGACTGCTTGTAGCAAAGCGGTCCTTCCAAGGTGGGCTTCCTCTCCACTCATCCCAAGTGCCGTTATTGCCAAATTAAGTGCTTTGGATACGTATTTGAGGTGTCCACTAATTAACATGTATGGTGTCGACACGTCAGTCATTATTTGGTTGACGAGATTCGGTCCTTTTTGTAGCAAAGCATCTTCTCTCGTCTCCGGCTCGATGGAAGCAAGTCTCCAAAATCCACGCACAAAACAGTTCCCGGCCTTCCTTGAGGACACATGTCTGCTTAAACGCCGGGTTGCAATTAGCGCTTGCATGTTTCGTTTGCGCCGTGATAACCCAGCGTATGTCACAAGCGTCTTATTTATCTCGTCCGGTGCTTTTTCCATGCTGCGCAAGAAGCCGTATCTCCTTTGGGAGACGTCCTTTGAGGGCTGTGCATAGATCTGGCTTCAGGGCACGGCTTCCTTGGCTTCCCTTCCAAGATGGAAGGGAGATTTAATTGCTAGATGGATCTCAACATGGCAGCTTCTAGGATGGAGGCGGAATTATTACACCACGCCGGTCCCCTTTTTATTATATTGTTATTATGGGTTGTATTTTTTGCAACAAAGCGTGTCTTGGTGGCTTTCATGTCCTTGGGTTGGGCAGTTGGCTTCAGGCATTGGGCTTCAATGCGAAGGAGCTCTCCAAGGTGCTGAATCTGATATCGCTTAATATATACTGTCACCAGTATGGGACCTAATTGGCTTACTTTAGGGTCAATATGTTTACAACCGGCCATTGGTTTCCATTGTGCAATATATAGTTGTGTTCCTTCATAATTGTAAGTGTTTGTGGTTTTTTTTTTTATCCTCGCTTTTGGAATGCCCGGATTTGCATATATTCAAAACTAGCCGGAAGAATATATCAGTTGCATTGAGTTAGGGCACTTCAAGTGGTATCAAATTGCATTGGTTCTACTGTGTAGATGCACTTCCAGCTAATCCATATATAGTTGTGTTCATAATTGTAAGTGTTTGTGATTTTTTTACCCTCGATTTTGGAATGCCCGGATTTGCATATATTCAAAACTAGCCGGAAGAATATATCAGTTACATTGAGTTAAGGCACTTCAAGTGGTATCAAATTGCATTGGTTCTCCAAGTGTAGATGCACTTCCAGCTAATCCATATATAGTTGTGTTCCTTCATAATCGTAAGTGTTTGTGATTTTTTACCCTGGATTTTGGAATGCCTGGATTTGCATATTTGTCCATAATGTTACATTCAAAACTAGCCAGAAGAATATATCAGTTGCGTCGAGTTAGGGCACTTCAAGTGTTATCAAATTGCATTGGTTCTACAGTGTAGATGCACTTCCAGCTAATCCATATATAGTTTGTGTTCCTTCATAATCGTAAGTGTTTGTGATTTTTTTTACCCTCAATTTTGGGATACCTAGATTTGCATATATGTCCATATTTTTCCATTCAAAACTAGCCAGAAGAATATATCAGTTGCATTGAGTTAAGGCACTTCAAGTGGTATCAAATTGCATTGGTTCCACCGTGTAGATGCACTTCCAGCTAATCCATATATAGTTTGTGTTCCTTCATAATCGTAAGTGTTTGTGATTTTTTTACCCTCGATTTTGGAATGCCTGGATTTGCATATATGTCCATAATTTTCCATTCAAAACTAGCCAGAAAAATATATCAGTTGCATTGAGTTAGGGAACTTCAAGTGGTACCGAATTGCATTGGTTCTACAGTGTAGATGCACTTCCAGCTAATCCATATATAGTTGTGTTCATAATTGTAAGTGTTTGTGATTTTTTTACCCTTGATTTTGGAATGCCTGGATTTGCATATATGTCCATATTTTTCCATTCAAAACTAGCCAGAAGAATATATCAGTTGCATTGAGTTAAGGCACTTCAAGTGGTATCAAATTGCATTGGTTCCACCGTGTAGATGCACTTCCAGCTAATCCATATATAGTTTGTGTTCCTTCATAATCGTAAGTGTTTGTGATTTTTTTACCCTCAATTTTGGAATGCCTAGATTTGCATATATGTCCATATTTTTCCATTCAAAACTAGCCAGAAGAATATATCAGTTGCATTGAGTTAAGGCACTTCAAGTGGTATCAAATTGCATTGGTTCTACAGTGTAGATGCACTTCCAGCTAATCCATATATAGTTGTGTTCCTTCATAATCGTAAGTGTTTGTGATTTTTTTACCCTCAATTTTAGAATGCCTGGATTTGCATATATGTCCATATTTTTCCATTCAAAACTAGCCAGAAGAATATATCAGTTGCATTGAGTTAAGGCACTTCAAGTGGTATCAAATTGCATTGGTTCCACCGTGTAGATGCACTTCCAGCTAATCCATATATAGTTTGTGTTCCTTCATAATCGTAAGTGTTTGTGATTTTTTTTACCCTCAATTTTGGGATACCTAGATTTGCATATTTGTCCATATTTTTCCATTCAAAACTAGCCAGAAGAATATATCAGTTGCATTGAGTTAGGGCACTTCAAGTGGTATCAAATTGCATTGGTTCTACAGTGTAGATGCACTTCCAGCTAATCCATATATAGTTGTGTTCCTTCATAATCGTAAGTGTTTGTGATTTTTTTACCCTCAATTTGGAATGCCTAGATTTGCATATATGTCCATATTTTTCCATTCAAAACTAGCCAGAAAAATATATCAGTTACATTGAGTTAGGGCACTTCAAGTGGTATCAAACTGCATTGGTTCTACAGTGTAGATGCACTTCCGGCTAAGAATATTATGGGATATATATTACTGGCAAGATTTTCCTTTGCCGCCTTCTGAAGCCTGAAAGGACTACAAGTCACGCAATGATAGCACACACTCAATATATTGACAAACTTCACATAACTTTGCATGCAAATGAATTAATGTGTTGGCATATTACATAAAAGGAGGGAAGGAATCCCAGGAAAGGGGGTTAAGAAACAAAATTATTATTATTATTATTATTATTATTATTATTTTATTTTTAACTATATTTATTATTATTATTATTATAGCATTACTAAATATATCATTATATTATTACATATATTATTATTCATTATTATTTCATTAATAAATTTATTATATAATATAATAGAAACAAAATTATAATAATAATAATAATAATAATAATAGTTATTATTATTATTATCTGCAACGTCCTTGCAGACGGCCAATTCTCTCACACCAGAAGCGACTTGCAGTTTCTCAGGTCGCCCCTGACACAACAAAAAAAATTATTATTATTATTAAATATATTATTTTATTTTAATTATATTATTTATTATTATAGCATTACTAAATATATCATTATATTATTACATACATTATTATTCATTATTATTTTATTATTATATTTATTATATAATATAATAAATTTTTGATGGCACACACTCAATATAATGACAAACTTCACATAACTTTGCATGCAAATGGATTAATCTGTTGACATATTGCATAAGAAGAGGGAAGGATCCCCAGGAAAGGGGGTTAAGAAACAAAATGATGGTGATTATTATTATTATTATTAAATATTTTATTTTATTTTAAAATATAATTATTTATTATTATAGCATTACTAAATATTTTATTATATTATTACATATATCATTATTTGTTATTATTATTATTATATCAGTATTAAATGTATTATTAAATATATTATTATAATCAATATAAATAAAAATGTAATGTTTGTGGGATTAACGTAACTCAAAAACCACTGGACGAATTGACACCAAATTTGGACACAAGACACCTCTCAGGCCGAGTGACCATTCCTCATAAAAACACTGAAAAAAGTGCAAGAGACTTAAAAAGCCAAAAAAACCCAATATATATATATATATACACACACACACACACATACACAAGGAACCTCCAGTGGCGCAGTGGGTTAAACCCCTGTGCCAGCAGGACTGAAGACCGACAGGTCGCAGGTTTGAATGAGCTCCCTCTATCAGCTCCAGCTCCTCATGCGGGGACATGAGAGAAGCCTCCCACAAGGATGATAAAAACATCAAATCATCCAGGCATCCCCTGGGCAACGTCCTTGCAGACGGCCAATTCTCTCACATCAGAAGCGACTTGCTCCTGACACGACAAAAAAAAAAAACACTATGCAAACACACATATATACATATATACAAATACATACACACACAAAACACATATACACAGACTGGGCCACAGCAATGTGTGGCAGGGAACTGCTAGTTATTAATAAACATTATATCATTACATATATTATTATTCATTGTTATTATTATATCATTGTTAAATATATTAATGACTATATTATTATACTAGCTGTCCCCTGCCACGCGTTGCTGTGGCCCAGTCTGTTGATCTGGAAAATAAAGTAATGATTTCTAATATATGTAATTTCTTTCTGGTTGTGGGTAAACAGTATTTCTTCCTGTTTCTTTGTCAGTGTTGATGTGGAGATTGTCTGGTTTGCCTACTCTGGAACATGCAACATATAATTGTCCTTCTTTAGGAGTCCCTTTCAAATCTATGATACTATATCTCTGTGTGTGTGGATCTTCTCTCTCTCTTTCTCTCTGACTGGATGGCTCTTTGTCAGGAAGGCTTTGATTACGTTTTCTTTCCCTGATGAAGGGAGTTGGACTGGATGGCCTTAAGTGTTTTCTGTTGGTCATGGGGGTTCTGTGTAGGAAGTTTGCCCCAATTGTGTCGTTCGTGCGTTCAGAATGCTCTTTGATTGTAGGTGAACTATGAATCCCAGTGACTACAACTCCCAAATGTCAAGGTCTATTTCCCCCAAACTCCATCTGTGTTCATATTTGGGCATATGGAATATTTGTGCCAAGTTTGGTCCAGATCCATCATTGTTTGAGTCCACAGTGCTCTCTGGATGTAGGTGAACTACAACTCCCAAACTCAAGGTCTGTGCCCACCAAACCCTTCTAGTGTTTTCTGTTGGTCAGGGGAGTCCTGTGTGCCAAGTTTGGTTCAATTCCATTGTTGGTGGAGTTCAGAATGCTCTTTGATTGTAGGTGAACTATAAATCCCAGCAACTACAACTCCCAAATGACAAAATCATAATTTTTTGAGTGATGGTCACTCCTTGTGTTGTGTGACGTTTTGTTGCCAAATTTGGTGTGATTTCATTCATTGGTTCTTTTGTTTTTAAGGTACTCATTACGCACAGAGCATTTATATATATATAGATTTATTATATTTATTATTATCATTATTACTGGGCTTATTTCCCATCTTGGAAGCCAGCAAAGGGCATGTGTAGGCTTAAGAACCATACCTCCCATTCACGTCTACACTGAGGAATTAAAGCAGTTTGACACCACTTTAACTATGGAATCATGGAAGTTGCAATTTGGTGAGGCAACCAGCACTCATTCTAAAACCTAGGGATTTTCTGAAACTTCAACTCACCTGTTTCTATAGCATTTAGTTATGGTTATTAAAAGTGGTGTCAAACTGCATTAATCCTACAGTGGAGATTCACCCTTGGTTCTACCTGACAGCAGTTTTGGTGATGCACCTATGCTTTGCGTCTCCTGCAAAATCTGCCTCGTTTGTGGGTGCCTTTGGCCTCGTCTTCTGCTGCGGCTTCTCCTTATTTGACTTCCCTTCCCTTCTTGGGCCTCTTTCCTGCAAAGGGTTATAATGAGGCCTCTCTAAACAGTTTGGGAGTTTTGCGGCGAGCTTGGTTTCATTGGGGTTTGGTTGAAACATAAATACGGGGCACTGTTTTTCCCTTTCATGGCTGCAAGAGGTTGTCACGAGGGTTTAATGTTTGGAGCAGGTCTGTGATGGAGGGACCCGTGACGAAAGAGAGTCACATTTGCACATTTCATAGGGAGATGCATCGATTATTGTTATTGTTACTGTTATTGTAACTTTACAAGTGGGATAGAAAGTCTCTCCAGGCTTCACAGATGTAGCAAAATAGGAGCCTGGCCCCTCCAAATGAGAATTCTAGGCCCCTGAATCAAATTTAATCCAGCAATGCAATGCAATGGCTTGTATTGCAATGGCTCACAATGCAATACAATGGCTCACAATGTTGTGAAATGGCTTGTAATGCAATGGCTCGCAATGCAATGCAATACAATGGCTTGCAATGCTGTGAAATGGCTTGTAATGCAATGGCTTGTAATGCAATGGCTCGCAATGCAATACAATGGTTCACAATGTTGTGAAATGGCTTGTAATGCAATGGCTCGCAATGCAATGCAATACAATGGCTAACAATGCTGTGAAATGCCTTGTAATGCAGTGGCTCGCAATGCAATACAATACAATGACTCGCAATGCTGTGCAATGGCTTGTGACGCAATGGCTCGCAATGCAATGGCTCACAATGCTGTGAAATGGCTTGTAATGCAATGGCTCGCAATGCAATGCAATAGCTTGTAATGCAATGCAATGGCTTGCAATGCTGTGAAATGGCTTGTAACGCAATGTCTTGCAATGCAATGGCTAACAATGCTGTGAAATGCCTTGTAATGCAGGGGCTTGCAATGCAATACAATACAATGACTCCCAATGCTGTGAAATGGCTTGTAATGCAATGGCTCACAATGCAATGCAATAGCTCGTAATGCAATGCAATGGCTTGCAAGGATGTGAAATGGCTTGTAATGCAATTGCTCGCAATGTGATGACTCACAATGCTGTGAAATGGCTTGTAATGCAATGGCTCACAATGCAATGCAATGGCGTGCAATGCAGTGCCATACAATGGCTCGCAATGCTGTGAAATGGCTTGTAATGCAATGGCTTGCAATGCAATGGTTCATAATGCAATGCAATGCAATACAATGGCTCACAATGCTGTGAAATGGCTTGTAACGCAATGGCTCACAATGCAATGGCTCACAATGCTGTGAAATGGCTTGTAATGCAATGGCTCGCAATGCAATGCAATAGCTCGTAACGCAATGCAATGGCTTGCAATGCTGTGAAATGGCATGTAACGCAATGTCTTGAAATGCAATGGCTAACAATGCTGTGAAATGCCTTGTAATGCAGTGGCTCGCAATGCAATGCAATGACTTACAATGCAATACAATACAATGACTCGCAATGCTGTGAAATGGCTTGTAATGCAATGGCTCACAATGCAATCTATTTGCTGGCAGTGCAAAGTGTAAAACACTAAAAATGATTCAGAACTGGAGCTCCCATATTTTTTGCTTGCATTCCCTTGGTCCCTTTTCTTTGCATGATATGTTTCTGCGGGAAGTTTGAACAGAGAGTCATGCTGGAGGACCTAGAAATCTCAATTCAGTGGTACACAGAAATCAATTTATTTATCCATTTATTTGGGGATTGGGCTGTGTTTCCAAATGCATCATTGACGTTTGAAGTTACTATGATGCTCAAAATGTGCAGAATGAAGGATAATGTCATTGAGTCTCCTTTGTGGAGAGAAAAAGTGGGGTATTAACAACAACAACATGTAACAAAATTTGGAAAAAAATCTGTTCTTGGTTCGAAAGTGTTCTTTCCTGTTTAATTGTGTGGCCCTTACTTTGAGAGTAGTTGTTGTATTCCAGAGACTTTGTTTTTGTGCCACAAACTTAGGTTGAATTGTTTGAGACTCAATGATGAGATATCCCTTGAAAAACTATAGCTGCAGGGTGATTCTCCCTCCTGCAAAAACAAAGTTTTGGGAAGTTTAATAAACTGAGTTGTTGTAGGTTTTTTTTCGGGCTATATGGCCATGTTCTAGAGGCATTCTCCCCTGACGTTTCACCTGCATCTATGGCAAGCATCCTCAGAGCATCCTCACCTCACTACCTCTGAGGATGCTTGCCATAGATGCAGGAGAAACGTCAGAAGAGAATGCCTCTAGAGCATGGCCATATAGCCCGAAAAAAAACTACAACAACCCAGTTATTCCGGACATGAAAGCCTTCGACAATACATTTAATAAACTTTCTCCATGCTTTTATGATAGAGCCAATTAGGAAATGGCATTGATAACCCAGGAACAAAAATCATACTGTTACATAGTGTAATTGAATTTGCTCTAGAATTGCACTCTAGACCAGGAACACCTTTGCATCCGGCACCACTCTGAGTCCAGTAGTAGGTAACTACTAGCAGTTTGTTTACAAAAAGCATATGCAAAAAATGAAAATTGGCATTAGAAATGGTGCTACGAAGTACTTACTTACTTACTTACTTACTTATTTAGGCGATGCCTCATTGTCCTAGTAGCATAATCCTCCAGGCGGGTTCGTAGGTGACTATGGAGCCCTATTCTTGATGCGCATCTTCTCCCGCAGTGAGGACTTTGGTTTCCAGGTGGAAGGCGGTCCCGGTTGGGGTTGGCTTGACGCGCCTTCCTCTTGGAACGTTTCTCTCTTTCGCCCTCCATTCATACCTCTTCAAATTCTGCAGCACTGCTGGTCACAGCTGACCTCCAGCTGGAGCACTCAAGGGCCAGGACTTCCCAGTTCTCAGTGTCTATGCCAGAGTTTTAAAGGTTGGCTTTGAGCCCATCTTTAAATCTCTTTTCCTGTCCACCAACATTCCATTTTCCGTTCTTGAGTTCGGAGTAGAGCAATGGTGGTCAGGCATCCGGACAACATAGCCGGTCCAGCGGAGTTGATGGTGGACGACCATTACTTCAGTGCTGGTGGTCTTTGTTTCTTCCAACACGCTGACCTTTCTCCGCTTGTCTTCCCCAGAGATTTGCAGGATTTTCCGGAGGCAGCGCTGATGGAATCATTGCAGGAGTTGCATGTGACATTTTGATTTTGTCATTTGGGAGTTGTAGTTGCTGGTATTTATAGTACACCTACAATCAAAGAGCATTCTGAACTCCACCAATGAGGGACTTGAACCAAACTTCGCACACAGAACTCCCATGGCCAACAGAAATTACTGGAAGGTTTTGGTGGGCATTGACCTTGAGTTATGGAGTTGTAGTTCACCTACATCCAGAGAACTCCGTGGACTCAAACAATGATGGATCTGGACTAAACTTGGAAGAGATACTCAATGTGTGTGTAGTTGCTGGGATTTCCCCTACACTCAAAGTGCCCCTTGAATCCCACCAATGATAGAATTGGGCCAAACTTCCCACATAGAACCCCCATGATCAACAGGAAATACTGCAGGGATTTGGGAGGAATTGACAGTGATTTAGGGGAGATGTAGTTCACCTACCTCCGGAGAGCACTGTGTTCCTAAGACCATCAGAAATATGTGTTTTCTGATAGTCTTTGGTGACCCCTCTGAGACTCTCTCGTCCCGACCCCAGGTTGAGAAACGCTGGCGTAGGATATCTCTATGGCACTTAAAGCACAACAGAGAGGAAACAAACAAGGACATCTAATCACCTCTCAACAAAAGTTTGCTCCAGGCACTGCCAGGACATTATATGCTAATCAAGGTGGTCAGTTGAAACATTCACACCTAGTTCCAGCAGACAAGAGTCCTTTGTCCCACCCTGGTCATTCCACAGATATATAAACCCTTTTTCCTAGTTCCAACAGATCTCACTACCTCTGAGGATGCTTGCCATAGATGCAGGCGAAATGTCAGGAGAAAATGCCTCTAGACCATGACCATATAGCCCGAAAAAACCTACAACAACCCAATCAGGGACATCTAATCACCTCTCAACAAAAGTTTGCTCCAGGCACTGTCAGGACATTATATGCTAATCAAGGTGGTCAGTTGAAACATTCACACCTAGCTCCAGCAGACAAGAGTCCTTTGTCCCACCCTGGTCATTCCACAGATATATAAACCCTTTTTCCTACTTCCAACAGACCTCACTACCTCTGAGGATGCTTGCCATAGATGCAGGCGAAACGTCAGGAGAGAATGCCTCTAGATCATGGCCATATAGCCCGAAAAAACCTACAACAACCCAGTTAAAGCAGAATGACGGAGCTGCAATTGTATGGCATGGATGGCACCGAAAATAGTCCAGTATCACGTCATTGCCTTGAGACCAAAGAAAAGAAAGAACGGTAGAGGAAAATAAGAACCACTTACCGCAGACCGTACTTAAATAAGAGCAGACAGGAGATGAGATGGGAATTTCCCAGGATTTTTGGCGTTTGGTTATACAAGGGCATTTGTTTGGTGCCGAAAGGAGGGGAAAACGCCTTTAGGACATGTTTGAACTACAGAAAAGACTCATCCAGGAAAGCATCCAAAGCCAGAGACACTTAATGTTTCTTGTGGGGAGACATAGACCAAGGGCGGGGAATCCTCTTCCAGCCCAAGGGGAGAATCCAATTCCAGTGTGGGGTGGGTCCCAAGGCAAAAATTACCTGCATATCTCAACCTTTCAGAGAAATGCTCAACTGTTTCACCCGTCTATCTGTTTGTTTGCAGAAGGTGCATCTACACTGGAAACAGAACACACTTTGAGATCGCTTGAACTTTCATGCTCCAATGTTATGGCATCCTAGCATTTGTAGTTTTGCCTTTTTCTTAGGCACAGACAGTTAAAGACCTTGCAAAACGACAACTTAGGGATTCCACAGGGTAGTTAAAGTGATATCAAACTGCATTAACTCTATAGTGTGGGTCCACCTTTTTCATGCAAGGATTTATGCATGGATTTGGGGGCAGGGTTGCAAGGAATTATTCATAGATTTCGGGGCTTTTTTGCAAGGAATTATTCATGGATTTGGGAGATTTTGCAAGAATTATTCATGGATTTGGGGCTTTTTGCAAGGATTTATGTATGGATTTGGGGACTTTTTCATGCAAGGATTTATGCATGGATTTGAGGGGGTTGCAAGAAATTATTAATAGATTTCGGGGCTTTTTTGCAAGGAATTATTCGTGGATTTGGGGCTTTTTACAAGGATTTATGTATGGATTTGGAGACTTTTTCATGCAAGGATTTATGCATAGATTTGGGGCTTTTTTGCAAGGAATTGTTCATAGATTTCGGGGCTTTTTTGCAAGGAATTGTTCATAGATTTCGGGGCTTTTTTGTAAGGAATTATTCATGGATTTGGGGCTTTTTACAAGGATTTATGTATGGATTTGGGGACTTTTTCATGCAAAGAATTATGCATGGATTGGGGGGGGGGTTGCAAGAAATTATTCATAGATTTCGGGACTTTTTTGCAAGGAATTATTCATAGATTTGGGGGATTTTGCGAGGAATTATTCATGGGATTGCAAGAATTTGTGCATGGATTTGGGGACTTTTTCATGCAAGGGTTTATGCATGGATTTGGGGCGTTTTGCAAGGAATCATTCATGGATTTGGGACTTTTGCAAGGAATTATCCATCTATTGGGCTTTTTGCAAAATTCATGCATGGATTTGGGGGCTTTTTCATGCAAGGGTCTATGCATGGATCTGGGGCTTTTTTTTGCAAAGAATCATTCATGGATTTGGGGGATTTTGCAAGGAATTATTCACGAATTTGCAAGAATTTGTGCATGGATTTGGGGACTTTTTCATGCAAGGGTTTATGCATGGATTTGAGGCTTTTTTGCAAGGAATTATTCATGGATTTGGACTTTTCCAAGGAATTATCCATCTATTGGATTTTTCTTTTCAAAAATTCATGCATGGATTTGGGGGCTTTTTTGTGGAAGGTTTTATGCATGGATTTGGGACTTTTTTTTTGCAAGGAATCATTCATGGATTTGGGGCTTTTTGCAAGCATTTATGCATGGATTTGGGGGCTTTTTCTTCCAAGAATTTGTGCATGGATTTGGAGCTTTTTTGCAAGGAATTATTAATAAATTTGGAGCTTTTTGCAAGAATTTATGCATCTATTTGTGGCTTTTTGCAAGAACATATATACATGAATTTGGGGGCTTTTTTCGTGCAATGATTTATGCATGGATTTGGAGCTTTTTGCAAGGATTTATTCATCTATTTGTGGCTTGTTGCAAGAACTTATGCATGGATTTGGGGGCTTTTTCATGCCATGATTTATGCATGGATTTGGGGCCTTTTGCAAGTATTTATGCATTGATTTGGGGGATTTTGCAAGGAATTACTCATAGATTTGGTGCTTTTTGCAAGGATTTATGCATGAATTTGGTGGCTTTTTCTGCAAAAAAAAATTGCATGCTTTCCTCTGTAGAATAGTTCCTCCAAAACATCTTGGCATATTCAAATAAAACGGTGCCAAGTTCTTGCAGGAGGATTGTTCTTTCCAAGGGGTTTTCCTGACTGTTGGGAAACCCTTTGTTCACATCAGGAACAAAATAATTGAGAGAATACTCTTTGCATGCCTGCTGCCGCACCAAGCAGAGGGGTGTCAACCCTTTAGCGGAAACCAATGCACAAAATAGATGGAAGTTTCAATTCAAATCTCTATAAATAAAAATGTAATCTTCGTTTGTGGGATTAACATAACTCAAAAACCACTGGATGAATTGACACAAAATTTGGACATAATGCACCTATCAGGCCAACAAGTGACCATCACTCATAAAGACACGGAAAAACACAGCGGAAGTGACTTAAAACGCAAAAAAAAGCACAAAGATGCTACAGCGCATGCGCAAAAACAACTCCCCTGGCAAACAAAACACACAATAGCATATCCACACTCTCTTCTGGACTACAGCTCCCAGCATCCCCTAGACCAGGCCCTTTAGGAGAGGAGAATGATCCTAATGCACTGCTTCCAAGATTCAATCTTTCTTCTCTTTGGATTTCTTTGAGAGCATCCCTGTTCCTGCAGATTTCCAATTTCCCATTCCTGGACTGCAACTCCCAGCAATCCTCCAGATAAATAAGATAGTTAGATTAGATAGAGATAGGTAGGTAGGTAAGATGGTCGAATAAAAAGTAATGCCTCCACCTTCGTAACTCCTTAACAGCAGTACTGGTATGTGGCAGGTACTGGCTTGTTCAGTAGACTCTCCTCTACAGTTCCATTTTGATGGGAAGCTTTAGCACTGAACGGTTGTGTTGTTAAAGTGCAAGTAGAAAAGAGTTCTTTTTCCTACCCTGAACCTTTCACATATCTTTAAAGAGAAGTCTCTCATATGAGGGTTGAATGAAAAGTAATGCCTCCACCTTCGTAACTCCTCAACAGACAGCAGTACTGGTACGTGGCAGGTACTGGCTTGTTCAGTAGACTCTCCTTTACAGTTCCATTTTGGCAGGAAGCATTAGCATTTAACAGTTGTGTGGTTAAAGTGCAAAGTATGGAACCCTGTGTAGACGGTCGGTCAGTGTGACTTAAGTAACGTGCAGTCATTGAATTCATTGAATGGGAGTCCTGTTATGCCACATTCAGTTCAATTCCATCGTTGGTGGGGTTCAGAATGCTCTTTGATTGTAGGTGAACTATAAATCCCAGCAACTACAACTCCCAAATGACAAAGCCATTTTTTTTGAGTGAAGGACATACATTGGGTTGTTAGGTGTCTTGTGTCCAAATTTGGTGTCAATTCGTCCAGTGGTTTTTGAGTTCTGTTAATCCCACAAACGAACATTACATTTTTATTTATATAGACTTTGCTGTGGCCAACCTTCCCTCCCTCTTTCTCTCCTTTTTTCCCACCCTTCCTTCCCTCCCTCTTTCCTTCCCTCCCTCCTTTTCTTTCCCTTCTTCTTTCTTCCTTCTCTACCTGTTTCTTTTCTCGCTTCCTTTGCTCTTTGGTTCCATCCTTCCTTGTCTCTTTCTTTCCTTCCTTCCCTCTTTCTCTCTTTCGTTCCTTCTCTCCTTCCTTCCTTCCTTTCCTCTTTCACTTTTTTATTTCCTCTCCTTCCCTCCCTCTTTCCCTCTTTCGCTCCCTCCTTGTCTCCTTCCTTCCATCTCTACCCTTCTTTCCTTCCTTCTCTCCTTCCCTCCTTTCTCTTCTCTCCCTCTTTCTCCTTCCTTCCATCTCTACCCTTCTTTCCTTCCTTCCTTCTCTCATTCCCTCCTTCTTTCTCTTCTCTCCCTCATTTTCTCCCTCCTTTGCTCCTTCCTTCTCTACCCTTCTTTCTTTCCTTCCTTCTCTCCTTCCTTCCATCTCTACCCTTCTTTCCTTCCTTCTCTCCTTCCCTCCTTTCTTTCTCTTCTCTCCCTCTTCCTTTCCTTCTTTCTCTCCCCTCCTTCTCTCCCTCTTTCTTCCTTCCCCCTTTCTGTGTGCGTGTTTTGTGTGTGTGTGTGCATATATGTGTGTGTGTATATATGTGTTTGCCTATATGTGTGGTTTTGCGCATCTGTTGTAATGTAATTTTGGGGTTTTTTGGGGCTTTTGAAGTCCCTTCTGCTGTGGTTTTCAGTGTTTTTTTGAGTGAAGGACATACATTGGGTTGTTAGGTGTCTTGTGTCCAAATTTGGTGTCAATTCGTCCAGTGGTTTTTGAGTTCTGTTAATCCCACAAACGAGCATTACCTTTTTATTTATATAGATCATTACAACACTATGTAACAAAACGTTAAACGTTTTCTGTTCCTGGTTTGAAAGTGTTACGTCCAGTTTAATTGTGTGATATTTACTTTGAGAGTAATGTATTCTCGAAGGCTTTTATGGCCGGAATCACTGGGTTGTTGTAGGTTTTTTTTCGGACTATATGGCCATGTTGTAGAGGCATTCTCTCCTGACGTTTCGCCTGCATCTATGGCAAGCATCCTCAGAGGAAGTGAGGTCTGTTGGAATTAGGACAATGGGTTTATATATCTGTGGAATGACCAGGGTGGGGCAAAGGACTCTTGTCTGCTGGAGCTAGGTGTGAATGTTTCAACTGACCACCTTCATTAGCATTTGATTGCCTGGCAGTGCCTGGGGCAATCTTTTGTTGAGAGGTGATTAGAGGTCCTTGTTTGTTTCCTCTCTGTTGTAGTGCTGTTCTAATTTTAGAGTTTTTTTAATACTGGGAGCCAGATTTTGTTCATTTTCATGGTCTCTTCCTTTCTGTTGAAATTGTCCACATGCTTGTGGATTTCAGTGGCTTCTCTGTGTCGTCTGACATGGTGGTTGTTGGTGTGGTCCAGCATTTCTGTGTTCTCAGATAATCTGCTGTGTCCAGGTTGGTTCATCAGGTGCTCTGCTATGGCTGACTTCTCTGGTTGAAGTTGTCTGCAGTGCCTTTCACGTTCCTGCACTTTACACTAAACACGAATCAAGGAACATTCCACAGATATATAAACCCTTTTTCCTAGCTCCAACAGACAAGAGTTCTTTGTCCCACCCTGGTCATTCCACAGATATATAAACCCTTTTTCCTAGTTCCAACAGACTTCACTACCTCTGAGGATGCTTGCTATAGATGCAGGCAAAACGTCAGGAGAAAATGCCTCTAGAACATGGCCCTATAGCCCGAAAAAACCTACAACAACCCACTTTGAGAGTAGTTGTTCAGCTCCAGAAACTTTGTTTTTGTGCCTGCCACAAACTAGGTTGGATTGGTTGGTAGTGGATACAGTTCCAATGCTGATGCCATATTTTCCAGAAGGAGGCGGATGCTTCGGAGCCGTCGCTTGCCTTTCTTTCACGTTCGTTTCGTCACCCTTTTTAGCAGGAAAGGAGACACTTTACACATTGACACCTGCGTTGCGGATTTCAATGACAGGCTGCGATTCTTTTGCGTGGCCCTGACCGCATCCAAGGTGACATTTTTGTCTGTGCAAAAGCGATGCTCATGCCACCCAAACACAGCCACTCCGATCATCGTTTTTGGAGATAAGATATTCACGGTTGGCAGAGGGCAAAGTATTGCCAACGTCGTCCCAACATTTTCATGGCTTGTTTTTATAATAGTTTGCAAAACTGATCTTCATTTGGGAATATTCCCAACACCCAGTCAACTCTAGTGTGTGTGTGTGTGTGTGTGTATACATACATACACACACACACACACACACACACACACAAGCAATGGGGATCTGGGTGCATTGGAAATATGGGAATGGCAGGAACATGAAGCCCTCACTGGAATGGAAGCGTTGACAAAGAAAGCGAGAAGAGACGGCTGGAGCCGTCATAACAAACTTGTAATGTCGTTGTGTTCTTGCTTGTTTGAAGCAGACTTGGCAAAGCAGCAGAAGAAGGAGGAGGGAAGGGAGGGATATTGCAATGCCAGGGCTGGAAAAGGCATGGGAAAGAAATGCCACCTCTTCTTCCTCCACTTCTCCTTCTTCTTCTCCTCCTTCTCCCTCTTCTACTACTCCTTCTTTCTCTGCCTCCTTCTCTTTTTTCTCCTGCCTCTTCCTCCACTTCTCCTTCTTCTTCTCCTCCTTCTCCCTCTTCTACTACTCCTTTCTCTGCCTCCTTCTCTTTTTTCTCCTGCCTCTTCCTCCTCTACATTCCCTTCTTCTCCTTTTCTTCTTCTTCTCTTCCTGCTTCTCCTCCTTCCTCTCATTTTTCTTTCTTTCTTTTCCCACGTCCACCACTTTTCCTTCTCCTTTTCTTTGCTTCTTCTCCTTCCTCCTCCTCTTCTCCTTCTCCACATCCTTGTCTTCCTTTTCCTTTTCTTCTTTCTTTCTCCTCCTCTACTTCTTCCCCCTTTTCTCTACTTCTTCCCCTTCTTCCTCCTCTTCTCCTTCTACACATCCTTGTCTTCCTCCTTCCTTTTCCTCTTCTTCTTTCTTCCCCCTCCTCCACTTCCTCCTTTTCTCTACTTCTTCCTCTTCTTCCTCCACTACTTCTCTTCTTTCTTCTCTTCTTTTTTCCTCCTTTTTCTCTTCCTGTTTCCCCTCTTTCCTCTCATTTTTCTCTTTTTTTCACCTCTTCAACTTTTGCTTTTTCTCTTTTTTCTCTAGTTCTTTCTCATCCACTTCTCCTTCTCCTTTTTCCTTTTCTCTTTCTCCTTTTTTCTCCTCGTCCTCCACTTTTCTCCCTTTTATCTACTTCTTCCTCTTCTCTTCCACTTCTTTTTTTCTCCCTCCTCCATTTTTTCTTCCTCCACCACTTCTTCTCCTTCCTTCTCCTCTTCTTCTCCTTCTTCTCCTTCCTTTTTCCTTTTCTCTTTCTCCTTTTTTCTCCTCGTCCTCCACTTCTTCTCCCTTTTCTCTTCTTCTTCCACTTCTTCTTTTTCTCCCTCCTCCATATTTTCTTCCTCCTCACCTCCTCCTCCTCCTTCCTTTTCCCTTTTCTCTTTCTCTTTTTCTTTATCCTCCTCCTCCACTTCTCCCTTTTCTTACTTCTTCCTCTTTCTCTTCCACTTCTTCTTTTTCTCCCTCTTCCATCTTTTTTTCCTCCACCACTTCTTCTCTTTCTTCCCTTCTTCTTCTTCTTCTTCTTCTTCTTCTTCTTCTTCTTCTTCTTCTTCTTCTTCTTCTCCTTTTTCTCCTTCTCCTTCTACAATAGAGCCTCCAGCAATTGGTATTTCTTGGCTGTCCTTCTGTACTTGGATGGAAAGCCTTCTTTTGGGACCACCACTCCCAGAATCCACAGCCCCAAAGTGTCCTTTTCCCTGTGCTCTGGAAGTTCTACCTTGGAGCCTTTGAAGAAAAGGGACCAAGGACAGCTCTTCCCTCTGAAACAGAGCCCATAACCTCTGGCATCCATTGCCGGTCTCCCATCCAAGCATTAACCAGGGCTGACCCTGCTTAGCTTCTAAGGCAGTGGTTCTCCACCTTCCTAATGCTGCAACCCCTTAGTACAGTTCCTCATGTGGTGACCTCCAACCATAACATTATTTTCATTGCTACTTCATAACTGTCATTTTGCTACTGTTATGGATCATCATGTAAATATCTGATGTGCAAGATGGATTTTCATTCACTGGACCAAATTGGGCCCAAATACCCGATACACCCAAATTTGAATACTGGTGGGGTTGGGTGGATTGATTTTTGTCATTTGGGAGTTGTAGTTAGTGGAATTTATAGTTCACCTACAATCAAAGAGTATTCTGAAGTTCACCAATGATGGAATCGAACCAAAATTGGCACACAGAACTCCCATGACCTAGAGGAAATACTGAGAGAGTTTGGTGGACATTGCCTTGAATTTTTGGAGTTGTAGTTCACCTACTTCCAGAGAGCACTTTGGACTCAAACAATGATGGATCTGGACTAAAGTTGGCACAAATACTCAATATCCCCAAATGTGAACACTGGTGGAGTTTGGGGAAAATAGACCTCAGCATTTGGGAGTTGTAGTTGCTGGGATTTATAGTTCACCCACAATGAAATAGCATGCTGAACCTCACCAATGATAGAATTGGACCAAACATCCCACACAGAACCCCCATGACCAACAGAAAATACTATGTTTTCTGATGGTCTTTGACGACCCCTCTGACACCCCCTCACGACCCCCACAGGGGTCCCGACCCCCAGGTTGAGAAACACTGTTCTAAGGTCAGGCAAGGACTATGGTATTATTTAGTTCCTGATGTATATGCTTAATATGTATACATTAGGCTTGGGCGATCCAGTTCGTTAATTTTGTAATTCGTTATTAATTCGTATTTAAATTAGCTTACGATCCAATATCAAACCATGCAGGAATAGTGTGAGGAGTCGAAACAATTTTTCCAATTTTCGTAATTATTTCGTAATTATTTTCGTATGTCTGGTGCACGTTTTGCAATCTCGCATTTACCCCACTTCCGCTCCCTTTGCTCTGCTGCTTCCCTCCTCTTTCCTCATGCTTCTCCCTGCCTCACTCTAATATACAATACTATAATATAATATATAATATTATAATATTATAATATGATATAATGTTATATTATTATAATACTATTATATTATAGTATTGTATATATTATATTATTATATTATATATTTTATTACTATATTATTATATTATAATATAAAGTAATATAATAATATAATAATATTATTATATTATATTATATTATATTATTATTATATTATTATATTATATTGTATATTGTATTATAATATTATTATATTATATTGTTGTATATTATATTATAGTATATTATATTATTATATTATATTATGTTATTGTGTATTATATTATATTATTATTATATTATATTACTTTATATATAATGTATTATATTATATATATAATATAATATATTATATTATAATATAATAATATAGTAATAAAATATATAATATAATAATATAATATAATATACAATAATATAATATAATATAATATACAATAATATAATATAATAATATTATAATATAATATACAACAATATAATATAATTATATAATAATATTATATTATCTTATATTATAATATTATAATGATAATAATATTATTATTATATAATATTATTATATTATTATTATATTATATTATTATAATACTATTATATTATAGTATTGTATATATTATATTATTATATTATATATTTTATTACTATATTATTATATTATAATATAATATATTATAATATTATATATATAATATAATACATTATAATATAAAGTAATATAATATAATATAATTATAATATAATATAATAATATAATATACAATAATATAATACAATATACAATAATATAATATAATAATATTGTAATATAATATACAACAATATAATATAATAATATATTATTATATACTGCTACTAAGGAGGCTGTCGAGGTCCTGAACCGGTGCTTGGCCGCTGTGACGGTCTGGATGAGGGCGAACAAATTGAAATTGAATCCAGACAAGACAGAGGTACTCCTGGTCAGTCGCAAGGCCGAACAGGGCATAGGGTTACAGCCTGTGTTGGACGGGGTCACACTCCCCCTGAAGACGCAGGTTCGCAGCTTGGGTGTGACCCTGGACTCATCGCTGAGCCTGGAACCCCAGGTTTCGGCGGTGACCAGGGGAGCATTTGCACAGTTCAGGCTCGTGCGCCAGCTGCGCCCGTACCTTGGGAAGTCTGACTTGGCCACGGTAGTCCACGCTCTGGTTACATCCCGTTTAGACTACTGCAACGCTCTCTACGTGGGGTTGCCTTTGAAGACAGCTCGGAAGCTCCAACTAGTCCAACGCTCGGCAGCCATGATGTTAACAGGAGCGGAGCGCAGGAGCATACAACCCCCCTGTTGCGCCAACTCCACTGGCTACCGATCTGCTACCGGGCTGAATTCAAAGTGCTGGCGTTGGCCTTTAAAGCCCTAAACGGTTCCGGCCCAAGCTACCTATCCGACCGCATCTCTGCCTATGAACCCACCAGGACTTTGAGATCTTCCGGGGAGACCCTGCTCTCGATCCCACCTGCATCACAAGCACGGCTGGCGAGGACGAGAGATAGGGCCTTCTCGGTGGTGGCTCCTCGGCTGTGGAACGCCCTTCCTATGGACATTAGACTAGCACCATCTCTAATGGTATTCCGCAAAAAGGTGAAGACCTGGCTGTTTGAGCAGGCATTCCAATAATTAGTGCAATGATTGGTTAATGAACACTGGAATGGAACAATGGATGACGAATCTGGAACATGTTTTTGATGACGAGACGACAGTGAATGGGTATTGCAGTAACTGTTTATTAATTGTGTAATGTGTTAGGTTGTTAACTGTTTCTATACTGTAGCACTGAATTTTTGCTGTTCATATTTGTTGTGAACCGCTGTGAGTCGCCTTCGGGCTGAGAACAGCGGTATAGAAGTCAGGTAAATAATAGGCCTGGGCGGTTTCGTTCGTTAATTTTGTAATTCGTTAAATATTCGTTAATTTTAGCAATTACAAAACGATTACAAAACTTATTTTTAAACCCGGAAGTGTTTTTAAATATCGAAACGGCAGGCGTCAAAAAATTTTGTATTTCCGTCCATTTCGGAAATACGTAAGATGGCCTGGCGATGCTTGCTGGGAGCTCTCCTCTCTCTCCTCTCCTTAGCCAGTCAGAGCCTGAAAGAGGAGGAGGAGGAGGAGAGGGCGGGGAAGGCGCCGGCTGAGCAAGCGAGCGAGAGGGCGAGTGACCCTCAGCGGGAAGGCGGCCAGTCCCTCCTTCCTCACCTTTGCGGTGGGTATGCTTCGTTCTCCCAATTCCGCACTGAAACCTTAGCGGAGGGCGGGACTAGATGGCCTTTGGGGAGCCCTTCTCCCAATTTCGCATTGAGACCATAGCAGAGGGCGGGACTAGATGGCCTTTGGGGAGCCCCTTCTCCCAATTCCGCATTGAAACCTTAAGAGGGGGCTGGACTAGATGGCCTTTGGGGAGCCCCTTCCTCCAATTCCGCATTCAAACCTTAGCAGAGGGCTGGACTAGATGGCCTTTGGGGACCCCTTCTCCCAATTCCGCACTGAAACCTTAGCTTAGGAGGAGCCGGGCCCGACTCGGCGGCAGCGCTTGAGGGCCCGCCAGAGTGAGTGCCCGCCTTCCCTCCTTAATAATAATTTCTCCTCCCTATTCTACTAAATTAATAATTAAATTAAAAAAGTATTTTAAAAATATTGAAAAAAAAGGGCGCCATCTTTACAAAATGTTTTGTAAATATTAACGAAATTTCGTAAATACCGAACTTTTTTAAGGGAAAATTTTGTAATTATTTTAAATATCGAAACAAAAAAAAAACCCCAAATACAAATCGATTTTAGAAACAAATTTTTGCGTTGTTACCCAGGCCTAGTAAATAAATAAAATAAATAATATAATCTAGTTGTTGTTTGTTTTATCCCACCAACAGTCAACAACAGAGGGAGAGGGAAGCTTCAGAAGTTCCCCCTGTCCCATTTGGAGGGTTTTTTAGCATATTGCACAATCGCGTCCGCCATTAACGAATCAATTCATAATTTACGAAATTTCGGAAATTTCGAAATCTTAAATTTCGGAAGTCCTCAGAATTTAGAAACGCTAGCGCACCCTAGAAACGAAACGAGTTTAGAACCAATTTTTTTCTTGATCGCCCAAGCCTAGTATACATACATGTGCATGTCTCAGGGTTTCCTTTGGCATCCTTTTTCCCAGTCCTCCTTCTGCACCATAACCTATGGCATCTGGGATTAATTGGTGTACTTGAGTGTTGTTGCGAGACTCTTTTGAGTCTCGGTAAGGAGAAAAGGGAGAAGCAAAGAGGGCTCAAGAGAGGGAATAGATGCAGAAAGCCTTTGGATGTGTAGCATTAAGCAGGCCTCTGCCTGGAAGCGCATCAGTCTGTCATTCGTTCTCAGCAGGGGCCCATTGGCCACAGGCAGAGACGGAGAGCGAGGAAGAGGAAAGAGAGAGGGCGGGCTGCGATTGCGCAGGCGGGAGCATGACCCTGCCCCGTCGCTCCTTTTGCAACCCTTCTCCGTCTGGCTTTTGCTGCGGATGCATTCGCTTTCCTTGGCTGTCTTCCTGCTCTTCTAATCGGGAAAACAACGCCATAACATACCCTACTGACCCAAATCTAATGCTCACCTCTTTGGGAGTGAATGACCTCACCAAAATGAGGCTGCGCATTAGAATCATGTCATGCAAAGCCAAATGAGAAGCTGCTTCCTGACTGTGAGAGCCGTTCAGCAGTGGAACTCTCTGCCCCGGAGTGTGGTGGAGGCTCCTTCTTTGGAGGCTTTTAAGCAGAGGCTGGATGGCCATCTGTCAGGGGTGATTTGAATGCAATATTCCTGCTTCTTGGCAGGGGGTTGGATTGGATGGCCCATGAGGTCTCTTCCAACTCTTTGATTCTATGATTCTATGATTCTAAGTTCCTCTTTGAGGGACAATGATACAGAATGCAAAGATGCAGAATGGGGGACGATGATGCCTGGCTCGAGAGCAGTACGTGTGAAAAAGATCTTGGAGTCCTCGTGGACAGGAAGGTGAACATGAGCCAACAATGTGATGTGGCGGCAAAAAAGCCAATGGGATTTTGGCCTGCATCAAGAGGAGCATAGTGTCTACATCTAGGGAGCCTCCACCACACTCCGGGTCAGGGAGTTCCACTGCTGAACGGCTCTCACAGTCAGGAAGTTCTTCCTCATGTTGCTGCTGAAGTTCTTCCTCATGCTCCCCATGCTCTCTTCTGCCTTGGTTAGACCACACCTGGAATATTGTGTCCCATTCTGGGCACCACAATTGAAGAGAGATGTTGACAAGCTGGAATGTGTCCAGAGGAGGGCGACTAAAATGATCAAGGGTCTGGAGAACAAGCCCTATGAGGAGCGGCTTAAGGAGCTGGGCATGTTTAGCCTGAAGAAGAGAAGGCTGAGAGGAGATATGATGAGGGACATGTATAAATATGTGAGAGGAAGCCATATATTTGGCTTTCATAGAATAGTATCTTTCATAGAATAGTGTTTTGATATGTGTACTTTATGTCATATTTATGACTAGCCATCCCCTGCCAGGCGTTGCTGTGGCCCAGTCTGTTGATCTGGAAAATAAAGTATTTATTTATTTATTTATTTATTTATTTGGGGTTCTTTTACCCCGCCCTTCTCACCCCGAAGGGGACTCAGGGCGGCTTACAAAAGCAAAGGCACAATTTGATGCCTGGATCATAAAGACAATCAAACACAGAATTACATCAACACACAGTTAACAACAAATATACATTATAACCATAAAATCAATAAAACCAAATACAAACCCAGTTTCTCCTCTTACATGGTCAGCGTTCGCTACTCATAGATCTAGTTTTACGTTCCGCTTCATCAATCCTGCTGGTCTTACTCGCCTGGTTGTCTGATTTAGTTGCCTGGTCCCATAACCAAGTCTTCACCCTTCTCCTAAAGGCGAGGAGGGATGATGATGCTCTGATTTCCCCCGGGAGTGAGTTCCACAGGTGAGGGGCCACCACTGAGAAAGCCCTGCTCCTCGTCCCCACCAACCTCACTTGTGACAGTGGTGGGGTCGAGAGCAGGGCCTCCCCAGATGATCTCAGAAAGTGTTGGTTTCTAATATATGTAATTTCGTTATGCTTGTGGGTAAACAGTATTTCTTGTTGTTTCTTTGTCAGTGTTGATGTGGAGAGTGTCTGGTTTGCCTACTCTGGAACATGCAACATTTCATTGTCCTTCTTTAGGGGTCCCTTTCAAATCTATGATACTATATCTGTGTGTATGCATCATATCTATCTATCTATATCGATGGCTGGATGGCTCTTTGTCAGGAGGGCTTTGATTAAGTTTTCTTGCCCCGGTAAAGGGAGTTGGACTGGATGGCCTTAAGTGTTTTCTGTTGGTCTGTGTGCCAAGTTTGGTTCAAGTCATTGTGATATTTGGATTTTGAAAATATGGTTTCTTTTGGAAACAAGGATTGGAGATACAGCTCCAGTAGAGACCACTTCCCCCCTGATAATAACACCTCCAGGAGTGGATTCCTCTCACTTCCTGTTGTCTCATCTCTGTTTGTAACCAGGAGTCATTTGTAAGTCAGATGTTTGTAACTTGGGAACGGCCTGAAATGGTTTCTGAAGGGATAATTTCTGGCGGAGACCACGAAGGGACGTGGGAAGGAAGGTCTACTGGATTGAATGGAAGGCCCACCCATTGAAGCATTCCTTCTAGGCACATTGGGCACCACAATTCAAGAGAGATATCAACAAGCTGAATGTGTCCAGAGGAGGGTGACTAAAACGAAGCACAAGCCCTATGAGGAGCGGCTTAAGGAGCTGGGCATGTTTAGCCTGAAGAAGAGAAGGCTGAGAGGAGACATGATAGCCATGTATAAATATGTGAGAGGAAGTCGTAGGGAGGAGGGAGCAAGCTTGTTTTCTGCTTCCTTGGAGACTAGGACGCGGAGCAATGGCTTCAAACTACAAGAGAGGAGATTCCATCTGAACATTAGGAAGAACTTCCTGACTGTGAGAGCCGTTCAGCAGTGGAACTCTCTGCCCCGGAGTGTGGTGGAGGCTCCTTCTTTGGAAGCTTTTAAACAGAGGCTGGCTGGCCATCTGTCAGGGGTGATTTGAATGCAATATTCCTGCTTCTTGGCCGAATGGGGTTGGACTGGATGGCCCAGGAGGTCTCTTCCAACTCTTTGATTCTATGATTGTTTTTGCAGTCTTTACTTTGAAAGTATTCGTTCTACTTTGTAGTAGTTTTCTTTGAAAGTAGTAGTTCTACTTTGCTTTTGTGACACAAACTATGTTGAATTGGGTGAAACTTTGTTATGGGATATTCATGGAAAACTATTACAAAACGTGCAATAACAAGATGACTAAGTTTGACAAACTTTTTCCATGTTTTTCTTTATTTATCACATCAGAAGTGAACTGAGGGTACAGTTGTAATGTATTAAAACACACACGCCTTGCCTCTGGTGTGGCTGTGAGAAGGTCCTCCCTTGTGCATGTGGCAGGGCTCAGGTTGCATTGTAGTAGGTGGTCTGTGGTTTGCTCTTCTCCACATTCGCATGTCGTGGACTCCACTTTGTGGCCCCGTTTCTTAAGGTTGGCTCTGCATCTCGTGGTGCCAGAGCGCAGTCTGTTGAACGCCTTCCAAGTCGCCCAGTCTTCTGTGTGCCCAGGAGGGAGTCTCTCATTTGGTATCAGCCATTGGTTGAGGTGCTGGGTTTGAGCCTGCCACTTTTGGACTCTCGCTTGCTGACGTGTTCCAGCGAGTGTCTCTGTAGATCTTAGAAAACTATTTCTTGATTTAAGTTGTTGACGTGCTGGCTGATACCCAGACAGGGGATGAGCTGGAGATGTCTCTGCCTTGGTCCTTTCACTATTGGCTGCTACTTCCCGGTGGATGTCAGGGGGTGCAATACCGGCAAAACAGGGTAATTTCTCCAGTGGTGTAGGGCACAGACACCCCATGATAATGCGGCATGTCTCATTAAGAGCCACATCTACTGTTTTAGCGTGGTGAGATGTGTTCCACACTGGGCATGCGTACTCAGCAGCAGAGTAGCATAGCGCAAGGCCAGATGTCTTCACTGTATCTGGTTGTGATCCCCAGGTTGTGCCAGTCAGCATTCATACAATATTATTTCTAGCACCCACTTTTTGCTTGATAGCCAAGCATTGCTTCTTGTAAATCAGAGCATGGTCCAGAGTGGCTCCCAGGTATTTGGGTGCGCTGCAATGCTCCAGTGGGATTCCTTCCCAGGTAATCCTCAGAGCTCGGGATGCTTCTCTGTTCTTAAGGTGGAAAGCACATGTCTGTGTTTGAGATGGATTAGGAATCAGTTGGTTTCCCCTGTAATAGCCAGTAAGAGCATCTAAAGCTTTGGAGAGCTTCTGTTCAACCATTTCAAAGCTCCCTACTTGAGCGGTGATGGCACGATCGTCAGCATAGCTTGCTTGTCTGTTCTTAAGGTGGAAAGCACATGTCTGTGTTTGAGATAGATTAGGAATCAGCTGGTTTCCCCTGTAATAGCCAATAAGAGCACCTAAAGCTTTGGAGAGCTTCTGCTAAACCATTTCAAAGCTCCCTTCTTGAGCGGCACAGTGATGGCACAATCGTCAGCATAACTTGCTTGTCTGTTCTTAAGGTGAAATGCACATGTCTGTGTTTGAGATGGATTAGGAATCAGTTGGTTTCCCCTGTAATAGCCAGTAAGAGCACCTAAAGCTTTGGAGAGCTTGTGCTCAACCATTTCAAAGCTCCCTTCTTGAGCGGTGATGGCACGATCGTCAGCATAGCTTGCTTGTCTGTTCTTAAGGTGGAAAGCACGTGTCTGTGTTTTAGATAGATTAGGAATCAGTTGGTTTCCCCTGTAATAGCCAGTAAGAGCACCTAAAGCTTTGGAGAGCTTGTGCTCAACCATTTCAAAGCTCCCTTCTTGAGCGGTGATGGCACGATCGTCAGCATAGCTTGCTTGTCTGTTCTTAAGGTGGAAAGCACGTGTCTGTGTTTTAGATAGATTAGGAATCAGCTGGTTTCCCTGTAATAGCCAGTAAGAGCACCTAAAGCTTTGGAGAGCTTGTGCTCAACCATTTCAAAGCTCCCTTCTTGAGCGGTGATGGCACGATCGTCAGCATAGCTTGCTTGTCTGTTCTTAAGGTGGAAAGCACGTGTCTGTGTTTGAGATGGATTAGGAATGAGCCGTTTTCTCTATAATAGGAAGTAAGAGCACTTTAAGCTTTGGAGAGCTTGTGCTCAACCATTTCAAAGCTCCCTACTTGAGCGGTGATGGCACGATCGTCAGCATAGCTTGCTTGTCTTTTCTTAAGGTGGAAAGCACACGTCTGTGTTTGAGATGGATTAGGAATCAGCTGGTTTCCCCTGTAATAGGCAGTAAGAGCACCTAAAGCTTTGGAGAGCTTGTGCTCAACCATTTCAAAGCTCCCTACTTGAGCGGTGATGGCACGATCGTCAGCATAGCTTGCTTGTCTTTTCTTAAGGTGGAAAGCACATGTCTTGTTTCAGATGGATTAGGAATGAGCGGTTTTCTCTATAATAGGTAGTAAGAGCACCTAAAGCTTTGGAGAGCTTGTGCTCAACCATTTGAAAGCTCCCTTCTTGAGCAGTGATGGCACCATCGTCAGCATAGCTTGCTTGTCTGTTCTTAAGGTGGAAAGTGCATGTCTGTGTTTTAGATGGATTAGGAATCAGAAGGTTTCACTGTAATAGCCAGTAAGAGCACCTAAAGCTTTGGAGAGCTTGTGCTCAACCATTTGAAAGCTCCCTTCTTGAGCAGTGATGGCACCATCATCAGCATAGCTTGCTTGTCTGTTCTTAAGGTGGAAAGCACATGTCTGTGTTTTAGATAGATTAGGAATCAGCTGGTTTCCCTGTAATAGTCAGTAAGAGCACCTAAAGCTTTGAAGAGCTTGTGCTCAACCATTTCAAAGCTCCCTACTTGAGCGGTGATGGCACGGTCGTCAGCATAGCTTGCTTGTCTTTTCTTAAGGTGGAATGCACAAGACTGTGTTTCAGATGGATTAGGAATGAGCGGTTTTCTCTATAATAGGAAGTAAGAGCACTTAAAGCTTTGGAGAGCTTGTGCTCAGCCATTTCTTGAGCAGTGATGGCACGATCGTCAGCATAGCTTGCTTGTCTGTTCTTAAGGTGGAAAGCACACGTCTGTGCTTGAGATGGATTAGGAATGAGCTAGTTTTTTCTATAATAGGAAGTAAGAGCACTTAAAGCTTGTGCTCAACGATTTCAAAGCTCCCTACTTGAGCGGTGATGGCACAATCGTCAGCATAGCTTGCTTGTCTGTTCTTAAGGTGAAAAGCACACGTTTGTGTTTGAGATGGATTAGATGACCTGGAATCTACGTGGCTGTTCCTGATATTGTTATTATTCAGTGGTGCATCTTTAGAGCTGGGTGTTAATCAATGGGATGGAAAAGTCAATAAGTGAGCAAAAAGAGAATAAGTTCAAACCATGTTGACGTAGATAGGAAAACTGCGGGAAGCAGAGCGACGTAGGTGTGCCGTTTGAAACTCTTTGGCTTCCGCTGTCAGAAAGGAAAATGAAAAGAGTCTGGGAATACAAGGAAAGAAGCGCAGAGGCCGAGGGAAGGCTATGTTTGAGTTGGGGTCCCCTTTTCCCCGATGTCTGAGGAACGGGGAGCGCTTCTGCGCCTCGCTTCTGCGTCGGAAAAGAGAAAAGAGCGGATCCGGGCCTTGGGGGAAAAGAGAGAGAAGACAGGTTGGGGGATTTGTTTAACAAGGCGGCACTTTGGCTCCAAACGCCGGTGTTTCAGGTCCCAGATTTGTGTTACTTGGAACATAAAAGAGCGGTGGGACCCCGCTACGGAACAAGAGGATTTATGCGGAGAATGATCACAAAGGCAGGTATCGAAATCCTTCCCTGTGTGGAAGACACAAGTGGAAAAGAAGGGCTTGCACACATCGGCCGGGAAGAGAATGTTTTCCTAAATTCAAAATGGGGAGAAGGGGTGTCCCATGAGCCCCCTGAAGCACCCCTTTTTCTGCCCCTTTGGACCACCCCCTCTCTATCTCTCCTTCCTTTCCTTCCTTCCTTCCTTCCTTCCTTCCTTCCTTCCTTCCTTCCTTCCTTCCTTCTTTCAGTTCTTCCTTCCTTCATTCCTTCTTTCATTCCTTCCTTCCATTTTTCCTTCCTTCCTTGCTTGCTTCTTAACTTCCTTCCTTCTTTGCTTCCTTCTTTCCTTCTTTCTTTCTGTTCTTCCTTCCTTCCTCCTTCCTTCTCTCCCTCCCTCCCTTCTTTCCTTGCTTGCTTCTTAACTTACTTACTTCCTTCCTTCTTTGCTTCCTTTCTTTTTTCCTTCCTTCCTTTCTTCTTAGCTTCCTTCCTTCTTTCCTTCCTTCCTTTCCTTCCTTCCTTCCTTCCTTTCCGTCTTAGTTTCCTTCCTTCTTTCCATGCTTTCTTCCTTCCTCCTTCCTTCTTTCTTTCTTTCCTTCTTTCCTTCCTTCCTTCCTTCTTTGCTTCCTTCCTTGGTTCTTCTTTCTTCTTTGCTTCCTTCCTTCTTTCCTTCTGTTCTTCCTTCCTCCTTTCCTCCCTTCCTTCCTTCTTTCCTTTCTTCCTTCCATCTTAGTTTCCTTCCTCCTTTCTATGCTTCCTTCCTTCCTTCCGTCCATCCGTCATTCCATTTTTCATTCCTTCTTTCTTTCTTTCCTTCCTTCTCTCTCTCTCCTTCCTTCTTTCCTTCCTTGGTTCTTAACTTCTTTCCTTCTTTGCTTCCTTCTTTCTTTCCTTCTGTTCTTCCTTCCTCCTTTCCTCCCTCCCTTCCTTCCTTCTTTCCTTTCTTCCATCTTAGTTTCCTTCCTCCTTTCTATCCTTCCTTCCTTCATTCCATTCTTCTTTCTTTCCTTCCTTCTTTCCATGCTTCTTTCTTTCCTCCCTCCCTTCCTTCCTTCTTCCCTTCCTTCCTCCCTCCCTTCCTTCCTTCTTCCCTTCCTTCCTTTCTCCCTTCCTTCCTTCCTTCCTTCTTCCCTTCCTTCCTTCCTTCCTTCCTTTCCTCCCTCCTTCTTACTCTCTCCTTTCCTTCCCTTTTCTATTTCCTTCCTTCTCTCTCTCTCCTTTCCTTCCTTCCTTCCTTCCTTCCTTCCTTCCTTCCTTCCTTCCTTGCCATAACTTAGTGTAATAAGCAGCTTGGAACTTCAACAATCTTTTTGTTCAGACAGGCTTTTAGGGGGGGAAAGTTTTTAGTATTTTATATAATATTATGTAGTATT
>NC_090028.1:2807500-2875000 GCF_037176765.1 Anolis sagrei | reverse complement strand
ATGTCTCATGAAGAGCCACATCCACTGTTTTAGTGTGGTGAGATGTGTTCCACACTGGGCATGCATACTCAGCAGCAGAGTAGCATAGCGCAAGGGCAGATGTCTTCACTGTGTCTGGTTGTGATCCCCAGGTTGTGCCAGTCAGCTTTCGTATGATGTTGTTTCTAGCGTCCCACTTTTTGTTTGATGTTCAGGCAGTGCTTCTTGTAGGTCAGAGCACGGTCCAGAGTGACTTGTCCCAGGTATTTGGGTGTGCTCCATGGCTTCTCTGTGTAGTCTGACATAGGGACCACCAAACGCAGCGCCCAGACACGCATCAAGGAACACGAAAGGCACTGCAGACTACTTCAACCAGAGAAGTCAGTCATAGCAGAGCACCTGAGGAACCAACCTGGACACAGCATATTATTTGAGAACACGGAAGTGCTGGACCACACCAGCAACCACCATGTCAGACTACACAGAGAAGCCATTGAAATCCACAAGCATGTGGACAATTTCAACAGAAAGGAGGAGACCATGAAAATGAACAAAATCTGGCTACAAATATTTAAAAAACTCTAAAATTACAACAGCAAAACAACAGAGAGGAAACAACCAGGCACAGATTAACACCTCCCAGCAAGAGATTTTCCCAGGCTCAGGCAGGCCTTCAAATGCTAATGAAGGTGATCAGCTGAAACATTCACACCTAGCTCCAGCAGACAAGAGTCCTTTGTCTTACCCTGGTCATTCCAGAGATATATAAACCCATTGTCCTAATTCCAACAGACCTCACAACCTCTGAGGATGCTTGCCATAGATGCAGGCGAAACGTCAGGAGAAATGCCTCTAGAACATGGCCCTATAGCCCGAAAAAACCCACAAGAACCTAGTGAGTCCAGCCATGAAAGCCTTCGACAATACTTTATAATGATTGTTTTTGATGTGTGTTTGGTTATGTTGCTTGTAGGCATAGTTGCTCTCCTCCAAAAACTCCATCTTTGTGCCACAAACACTGAATTGGTCGAGATTCAATGAGATATTCATTGCAAAACGAGAGCAAAATGTGCTACAACAGGATGTCCCTCCTGCAAAAATAAAGTTTTGGCAGTTTAATCAACTTTTCCCATGTTTTTATAATAGACCCAATTAGGAAATGATATTTACAACTCAGGGACAAAAATCATAGTGTTGCAAAGATAGGCTTCTGATTCCCTCTTGCGTGGCATTCCTGTGGTCCTCGTTTCCTTCCAACGTCTCCTAATCGAGTCGCGGATCTGGCGGCTGCATGGTGGCACCTGCCGGAAGCAGAGGAGGTGTTTGTCCGCCTTGGCCAATGGCAGGAAGGGCGGGCAGGGCAAGGCAAGGCAGCCGGGCCCAAGATCCGCGGGGAGATTCGCCCAAGAGCCTGAAAGGCAGCCGCGACAGCCCCGGCATCGGCCCCAAAGGGCAGCACCAGGCAGGTTTGGCAGAAGCTCTGCCTTTGCGGAGGAGGAGGATGCCAGCCAAACGCCCTGGGAACAGATCCCTATCATTGTGCCTCCAAGTTGCCTGCCGACTCAGGGAGATCCCTTGCATTTTGCAGGGTTGTCTTAGGCAAAGATTCACAGGTGGTTTGGCCAATTCCTTTCTCTAAAAGAGAGCCTTGCAGTTCACCCAGTATGGCTCCATTGAGATCGTGGGGGTGGTGATCGTGATGGTGGTGGTGGTGGTGGTGATTAAGACGATGGCGGTGATAATGATAATGGTGATGGTGATGATTATTATTATTGTGATGATGATAGTGAGAATGGTGATGGTGTTAATAATGGTGGTGATGATGGTGATAATAATGATAATAATGGTCATGGTGGTCATGGTGATGATGATAGTGATAATGTCACTAGTGATAATATCTATCATGATGATGGTAATAATGATGGTGGTGGTGATGATGATTATTGTAATGATGATAGTGAGAATGATGATGGTGATGTGTTAATGATGATGGTAATTGTGGTGGTGATGGTGATAATGATGGTGGTGGTGGTGATGATGATAGTGATAATATCCATAGTGATGATGGTGATAATGATGGTGGTGGTAATAGTGACGATGATGGTGATTATTATTGTGATGATGATAGTGATAATGATGATGGTGATGGTGATAATGATGATGGTGATGGTGATAGTGATAATGTCTATAATGATGATGGTGGTGGTGATGATGATGATAATGATAACGTCCATAGTGATGATGGTGATAATGGTGGTGGTGGTGGTAGTGACAATGATGGTGATGGTTATTATTGTGATGGTTATTATTGTGATAATTATGATGGTGTTGGTGATAATGATGATGATGATAGTGATAATGTCCAGAGTGATGATGGTGATAGTGATGGCAGTTATGATGATGGTGATGGTGATGATTATTATTGTGAGGATGATAGTGATAATTATGATGGTGATGGTGATAGTGATAATGTCTATAGTGATGATGATGGTGATGATGATGATGATGATGATAGTGATAACGTCCATAGTGATGATGGTGATAATGATGGTGATGGTAGTTACAATGATGGTAATGGTGATGATTATTATTGTGAGGATGATAGTGATAATTATGATGCCGATAATGATGGTGGTGATGATGATAGTGATGTCTATAGTGATGATGATAATGATGGTGGTGATAATGATGGTGATAGTGGTGGTGGCGGTGATGATTGTGATAATGATAGTGATGGTGATAATCATGGTGGTGGTGATATTATTGTTATGATGAAGATAGTGATAGCAATGGTGATGGTGATAATGATGGTGATAATGGTGGTGGTGGTGGTCATTGTGATGATGATGATGATAGCGATAATGATAATGGTGGCTGTGATTGTGATGATGGTGGTGGTGATGATGATAATGATGATGATGACAACGATGGTGATGACGGTGATAATGATGATGATTTGATTTCTTACCTGATCTTTCCAAGATGCGGAAAACACATATAAAAACAACAACAACAGAGTATTCCCTGGCTCTCCCTCCATAAGACCATGCAAACACATTCTCTATTTTATCCATTCTGAGACTTTTCCCCCATCTAAACATCTTGAAAACTAAGGTCTTCGATTCATGGTTGCTATATGTATATGTATGTGTATATATAGATGGATGGATAAATGGATAGATAGAGAGCGAGAGAGAGATGGGTAAAGCTTTTCAGTTGGTGGTGCATCTTAGAATTGATGAAATATGGTATATTAAAAGACGTATTGATAGAATCAATGAAATATGGTCTATTTGTTTAGATTGCCCTCAACACGAAAGCCAAGTTGTGTGTGTGGGTTGGGGGGTGGGATCCTTTTGAAAAGTCAAGAAAAGAAAGGCAGGCGCGCTCCACGAGGAAGGCTCCCCCTCGCCCCCATTCCTCATGAAAAGCCGCCATGGCTTCCTGGGAGTTCCATCCGGCGCCTAATCTCCTTGCATCGCCGGCTGTGAATGTTCTCCAACTTTGCAGCATTGCTAAATTAATTCAGGACAAGATTGGAGCGCGAGGCTTATCAGTGCCTCCTCCACTAATTGATTCCAGTTCTAACCACAGAGAGGAAGGAGGAAAGGAGCCCACTCCAGGCCCACAGAGTTAACCCTTGGGTGGGCAGCGCTTTGGAGAGATAGGCTTTTCGGGGGTCCACCTTGAGGGATGGCTGCAATAACAACAATACCAATAATGTTTTGTCGAAGGCTTTCATGGCTCGGAATCACTGGGTTGTTGTAGGTTTTCTCGGGCTATATGGCTATATAGAAGCATTCTCTCCTGACGTTTCGCCTGCATTTATGGCAAGCATCCTCAGAGGTAGTGAGGTCTGTTGGAACTAGGAAAAAGGGTGTATATATCTGTGGAATGACCAGGGTAGGACACCTCTTAACACCTCTTAATCACCTCTTAACAAAACATTGCCCCAGGCACTGCCAGGCCATCAAATGCTAATCGAGGTGGTCAGTTGAAACATTCACACCTAGCTCCAGCAGACAGTCCTTTGTCCCACCCTGGTCATTCCACAGATATATAAACACAATTTTCCTAGTTCCAACAGACCTCACTTCCTCTGAGGATGCTTGCCATAGATGCAGGCAAAACGTCAGGAGAGAATGCCTCTAGAACATGACCATATAGCCTGAAAATACCTACAACAACCCAACCTCACTACCTCTGAGGATGCTTGCTATAGATGCAGGCGAAACGTCAGGAGAGAATGCCTCTAGAACATGGCCATATAGCCTGAAAATACCTACAACAACCCAACCTCACTACCTCTGAGGATGCTTGCCATAGATGCAGGCGAAACGTCAGGAGAAAATGCCTCTAGAACATGGCCATATAGCCTGAAAATACCTACAACAACCCAACCTCACTACCTCTGAGGATGCTTGCTATAGATGCAGGCGAAACATCAGGAGAGAATGCTTCTGGAAAATTATTATTATTATTATTATTATTATTATTATTATTATCTTCTCTTAAAAGATTAGCATAGCTAACAATGCAATGCGCAATGCTTCGTTGCAGTTTCCGGACTCCCCAAAAAAGTTTCTGGACTTCCTCCATGTTCAAGAAGCATTCTCTCATGACGTTTCGCCTGCATCTATGGCAAGCATCCTCAGAGGAAGTGAGGTCTGTTGGAACTAGGAAAATGAGTTTCTATATCTGTGGAATGACCAGGGTAGGACATCTAATCACTAGGCTTGGGCAATCCATAGTTCTAAATGGTTCTAAAGTACTTACAAAACTAAAGTTCTGGTGGTGAAAATTTCAGAACTCTAACAAAACTTTCAAAATTTAATTATTATTTCATTATTGGTGATTTTAATGACAGAACCAATTAGGACCTGCCATTTATTATGAAATTTTGAGAGTTTTGTTAGAGTTCTGAAATTTTCACCACCAGAACTTTAGTTTTGTAAGTACTTTAGAACCATTTAGAACCATGGATTGCCCAAGCCTACTAATCACCTCTTAACCAAAGATTGCCCCAGGCACTGCCAGGCCATCAAATGCTAATCAAGGTGGTCAGTTAAAACATTCACACCTAGCTCCAACAGACAAGAGTTCTTTGTCCCACCCTGGTTATTCCACAGATATATAAACCCACTTTCCTAGTTCCAACAGACCTCACTCCCTCTGAGGATGCTTGCCATAGATGCAGGCGAAACGTCAGGAGAGAATGCCTCTAGAACATGGCCATATAGCCTGAGAAAACCTACCGCAAAAACAAAGTTTCTGGAGGAGAACAACTCCTTTCATAGTAAGGATCACACAGGGTTGTTGTAGGTTTTTTCAGGCTATATGGCCATGTTCTAGAGGCATTCTCTCCTGACGTTTCGCCTGCATCTATGGCAAGCATCCTCAGAGGTAGTGAGGTCTGTTGGAACTAGGAAAAAGGGTGTATATATCTGTGGAATGACCAGGGTAGGACACCTCTTAACACCTCTTAATCACCTCTTAACAAAAGATTGCCCCAGGCACTGCCAGGCCATCAAATGCTAATCGAGGTGGTCAGTTGAAACATTCACACCTAGCTCCAGCAGACAAGAATCCTTTGTCCTACCCTGGTTATTCCACAGATATAACCCATCTATGGCAGGTATCTTCAGAAGGAGGCAAAACATTAGGAGAGAATAAATATTATCATTATTATTATTATTGTATTGTCGGAAGCTTTCATGGCCAGAATTACTGGGTTGTTGTGAGTTTTCTGCGCTGTCTGACCATGTTCAAGAAGCATTCTCTCCTGATATTTCACCCACATCTATGGCAGCTATCCTCAGAAGGAGGCCAAACATCAGAAGAGAATAAGTATTATCATTATTATTATTATTGTATTGTCGGAGGCTTTCATGGCCAGAATTACTGGGTTGTTGTGAGTTTTCTGGGCTGTCTAACCATGTTCAAGAAGCATTTTCTCCTGACGTTTCACCCCCATCTATGGCAGGTATCCTCAGAAGGAGGCCAAACATCAGGAGAGAATAAATATTATCATTATTATTATTATTATTATTATTATTATATTGTCGGAGGCTTTCATAGCCGAAATTACTGGGTTGTTGTGAGTTTTCTGGGCTATCTGAGCATGTTCAAGAAGCATTCTCTCCTGACGTTTCGCCCCCATCTATGGTAGGCATCCTCAGATGCTTGCAAGAGAGAATGCTTCTGGAACATTATTATTATTATTATCATCATCTTCTCTTAAAAGAGAAGATGATAAAGTTTCTGGACCTCCTCCATGTTCAAGAAGCATTCTCTCCTGACGTTTCGCCCCCATCTATGGCAGGCATCCTCAGATGCTTGCAAAACATCAGGAGAGAATGCTTCTGGAAAATTATTATTAGTAGTAGTAGTAGTAGTAGTAGTAGTAGTATCTTCTCTTAAAAGAGACTTAGCATGACTAACAATGCGATGCTTCGTTGCAGTTTCCGGACTCCCCAAAAAAGTTTCCGGACTCCCTCCATGTTCAAGAAGCATTCTCTCCTGACGTTTCGCCCCCATCTATGGCAGGCATCCTCAGATGCTTGCAGGAGGGAATGCTTCTGGAACATTATTATTATTATTATTATTATTATTATTATTATTATTATTATCTTCTCTTTAAAAGACTTAGCATAGCTAACAACGCAATGCGCAATGCTTCGTTGCCGTTTCCGGACTCCCCAAAAAAGTTTCCGGACTTCCTCCATGTTCAAGAAGCATTCTCTCCTGACGTTTCGCCCCCATCTATGGCAGGCATCCTCAGATGCTTGCAAAACGTCAGGAGAGAATGCTTCTGGAAAATAATTGTTATTATTGTTATTATTATTATCTTCTCTTAAAAGAGACTTAGCATGACTGACAACGCAATGCGCAATGCTTCGTTGCAGTTTCCGGACTCCCCAAAAAAGTTTCTGGACTCCCTCCATGTTCAAGAAGCATTCTCTCCTGACGTTTTGCCCCCATCTATGGCAGGCATCCTCAGATGCTTGCAAAACATCAGGAGAGAATGCTTCTGGAACATTATTATTATTATTATTATTATTATTATTATTATTATTATTATCTTCTCTTAAAAAAGACTTAGCATAGCTAACAACGCAATGCGCAATGCTTCATTGCAGTTTCCGGACCCCCCAAAAAAAGTTTCCGGACTTTCTCCTTGGCTTTCGTTGGGGGAATTGCATTCGTGCAAAATATATATATATAATATCTCTGTAATTAATCCAGAAGAGAGTAGCGAGATGGCACATTAATGCAATCTGCAGATGATTACTAAATTAGAAGGAACCGGGAAGGCCCGATCGGGGGAGCGATAGCAAAGAGGGAAATTATACATGAAGTGGGAGAACAATTGTGCGACTTCAAAAAGCCTCGTCCCGATTGGGGGCCCGTTCCCCAAACTCTCCGAATGGAAATGGGAAAAGGAGAGCCAAAGAGGATCCTAGGGGGACCGTGTTGCTTCCTGAGAGAGAGAGATGCAAAGGAATTTCGACTGGAGGGGCTCCTCGTGCAAGAAAAAACAGGGTGGTCTTCGGAGAGGCTCCTGATTTCTCGTGCTTTTTGATAAAAAATCTCCTATTTTGCACCTTTCAGAGTTATTTCAGGACATTCCTTTTGCAAGAAATATATATATTCATGACAGTTTGATGTATGGTGACCATTTCTGGAAAGAGCATTGGCTTGTCTGCTAAGTATTCTTCTGCATCAACACTGTAGCAGTAATGGAGTTAATTGACCGACCTCTTGTACGGCCATGGATCAATGCTATGGGATCCCAGGAGTTCTAGTTTTGCAAGGTCTTGAGTCTTGAACTGCCGCAGCTCAAGAATATGGGATCTTGGGAGTTATAGTTTTGCAAGACCTTGGGCCTCTGCTATAGTTCAGTGCTGTGGGATCCTGGGAGTTATAGTTTTGCAAGGCCTTGAGACACTGCTACAGCTCAGTGCTGTGGGATCCTGGGAGTTGTAGCTTTGTAAGGCCTTAAGCCATTGATCTTGATGACCCAATGCTATGGGATCCCAGGAGTTGGAGTTTTGCAAGGCCTTGAGCCTTGAACTGCCATGGCTCAATGTTATGGGATCCCCGGAGTTGTAGTTTTGCAAGGCCTTGAGCCTTTAGTTGCCATAGCTCAATGCTATAGCATCCCAGGAGTTGTAGTTTTGCAAGGCCTTGAGCCTTGAACTGTCATGGCTCAATGCTATAGGATCCCAGGAGTTCTAGTTTTGCAAGGTCTTGAGTCTTGAACTGCCGCAGCTCAAGAATATGGGATCTTGGGAGTTATAGTTTTGCAAGGCCTTGAGTCTCTGCTACAGCTCAATGCTGTGGGATCCTGGGAGTTGTAGTTTTACAAGGCCTTGAGCCTTTAACTTCCATGATCCAATGCTATGGGATCCCAGGAGTTGTAGTTTTGCAAGGTCTCGAGCCTTTAACTACCATGGCTCAATGCTATGGGATCCCACGAGTTGTAGTTTTGCAAGGCCTTAAGTCTTGAACTGCCACGGCTCAAGGCTATGGGATCCTGGGAGTTGTAGTTTTGCAAGGTCTCGAGCCTTTAACTGCCATGGCACAATGCTATGGGATCCTGGGAGTGGTAGTTTTGTAAGGCCTTGAGCCTTGAAGTGACATGGCTCAATGTTTTGGGATCCCGGCAGTTGTAGTTTTACAAGGTCTTGAGCCTTTAACTGCTATGGCTTGATGCTATGAGATCCCGGGAGTTGTAGTTTTACAAGGTCTCGAGCCTTTAACTACCATGACTCAATGTTATGGAATCCTGGGAGATGTAGTTTTGCAAGGTCTTGAGCCTTGAACTGCCGCAGCTCAAGGCTATGGGATCCTGGGAGTTGTAGTTTTGCAAGGCCTTACGCCTTTAACTGCCACGGCTCAATGCTGTAGGATCCCGGGAGTTGTAGTTTTGCAAGGTCTTGAGCCTTTAACTGCCATGGCACAATGCGATGGGATCCCGGGAGTTTTAGTTTTGTAAGGCCTTAAGCCTTTAATTTTGATGATCCAATGCTATGGGATCCCACAAGTTATAGTTTTTCAAGGCCTTAAACCTTTAGCTTCCATGACCCAATTGAATCAAACTTGGCACACAGAACTCGCACGAGCAACAGAAAATCCCAGAAGGGTTTGGTGGGCGTTGACCTTGAGTTTTGGAGCTGTAGTTCACCTACATCCAGGGAGCACTGTGGACTCAAACAATGATGGATCAGGACCAAACTTGGCACAAATACTCAATATACCCAAATGTAAACACTGGTGGAGTTTGGGGGAAATAAACCTTGACATTTGGCAGTTGTAGTTGCTGGGATTTATAGTTCACCTACAATCAAAGAGCATTGTGAACTCCACCAATGATAGAATTGGGCCAAACTTCTCATGCAGAGTCCTCATGATGAACAGAAAGTACTATGTTTTCTGATGGTCTTTGGTGACCACTTTGACACCCCCTCACAACCTCCCCCCCCCCCCGGGTCCTGACACCCAGGTTGAGAAATGCTGGTCTAGATGATCTCAAGGAGATAGGCTTCCTTCCCTTCCATTGAAGCTGCTGTGATTCTCTTTCTAAATCCTGGATTCTGTTTTTCCTTCCATCCTTTTTTCCTTCTCGCTTTCCTGCAGAATAAGCCGCCTGTTTAATGGCACGGAGCCCATTGTCCTGGACAGTTTGAAACAGCATTATTTCATCGACCGAGACGGCGAAATTTTCAGATACATCTTGAGCTTCTTGAGGACGTCGAAGCTGCTCCTCCCCGAAGATTTCAAGGTAAAACAGGCCAGAAACATGGCATTTTCTTACTTGTTTACTTATTTTGGATTGAGCCCTTTATGTGTTTTTTCACTCTGTATTGTCATTGCACATTTGATGCCGCTTTAGCTGTCCAGTCTCCATCCTGTTTCCATCCTAACGTATCATGGGATTTGTAGTTTCATGAGACACTGAGTCACAAACATCTTAAGAGTTGGGAGGGACCTTAAAGGCCATCTAGTCTAACCCCATTCTGCAGGAAGGCACCATCCAAGCACTCCCAAAAGATGGCCATACAACCTCTATTTAAGGAGTTATTATGCAATCCATTGCACCATTGATCATACCTTGAATAAAGTTTTCTCAGTGTTTAGATGGAAACTCTTTCCTTGCCATTTGAACCCATTTTGCAAGTTGAATCCACTTAAGACTTCCAAAATGGGTTACGTTGGATGGAGCCCTAGCAAAGGGGAATTATTGCATTATAATTAATGTAGTGTGAAAGAGGCTACAGAGGCTAATGGAGAAGGTTGCATGGATAGGTTGGCCTCCTCTTCTTGGTCTTCTTTTGGATGCTGAGTCTAGTTTATCATTACGTTTACACTGGCGTTGAGGCTCACTTTGACCAGGAATGAATCTGTTTTACAATTGTGGCTAGAAGGGCCATTGCAGACTTTGGATTCATCTGCACAATAGAATAAATGCAGTTTGGCACTGCTATAAGTGCAATGTTGCATTGCAATGGAATCCTGGGATTTGCAGTTTTGCAAGGTCTTTGGCCTTGTCTGCAAAAAAATGCTGGTGCCTCACCAAACTTCAGGAGATACTCTTCAGTGTCTCCAAAGCATATGATAAGATCAGGGATCCTCAAACTTTATAAATAGAGGGCCGGGTCACAGTCCCTCAAACTGTTGGAGGGCCAGATTATTATTATTATTATTATTATTATTATTATTGTATCTGCAGCATGGGCCAGATTATAATTTGGGGGAAAAAATGAATGAATTCCTTTGCACACTGCACATATCTTATTTGTAGTGCAAAGAAACACTTAAAAACAATACAATAATTAAAATTAAGAACAATTTTAACAAATATAAATTTATTAGTATGTCAGTGGGAAGTGTGGGCCTGCTTTTGGCTGGTGAGTTAAGATTGTTGCTGTTGTGTGCTTTCAAGTCATTTCAGACTTAGGTTAAACCTGAGTGAGGACCGGGTAAATGACCTTGGAGGGCCATATTCGGGCCCCCGGGCCTTAGTTTGAGGACCCCTGATATAGATACTCTTAAATGTCTCCAAAGCATTATGATATATAGATACTCTTAAGTGTCTTCAAAGCGTACAATACCATAGCATTGAGCTACAATACATAGATACTCTTAAGTGTCTTCCAAGCACAGAATATTTAGATACTCTTAAGTGTCTCCAAAGAATATATAGATACTCTTAAGTGTCTTCAAAGCGTACAATACCATAGCATTGAGCTACAATACATAGATACTCTTAAGTGTCTTCCAAGCACACAATATTTAGATACTCTTAAGTGTCTCCAAAGCATATATAGATACTCTTAAGTGTCTTCAAAGCGTACAATACCATAGCATTGAGCTACAATACATAGATACTCTTAAGTGTCTTCCAAGCACACAATATTTAGATACTCTTAAGTGTCTCCAAAGCATATATAGATACTCTTAAGTGTCTTCAAAGCGTACAATACCATAGCATTGAGCTACAATACATAGATACTCTTAAGTGTCTTCCAAGCACACAATATTTAGATACTCTTAAGTGTCTCCAAAGCATATATAGATACTCTTAAGTGTCTTCAAAGCGTACAATACCATAGCATTGAGCTACAATACATAGATACTCTTAAGTGTCTTCCAAGCACAGAATATTTAGATACTCTTAAGTGTCTCCAAAGCATATATAGATACTCTTAAGTGTCTTCAAAGCGTACAATACCATAGCATTGAGCTACAATACATAGATACTCTTAAGTGTCTTCCAAGCACACAATATTTAGATACTCTTAAGTGTCTCCAAAGCATATATAGATACTCTTAAGTGTCTTCAAAGCGTACAATACCATAGCATTGAGCTACAATACATAGATACTCTTAAGTGTCTTCCAAGCACAGAATATTTAGATACTCTTAAGTGTCTCCAAAGCATATATAGATACTCTTAAGTGTCTTCAAAGCGTACAATACCATAGCATTGAGCTACAATACATAGATACTCTTAAGTGTCTTCCAAGCACAGAATATTTAGATACTCTTAAGTGTCTCCAAAGAATATATAGATACTCTTAAGTGTCTTCAAAGCGTACAATACCATAGCATTGAGCTACAATACATAGATACTCTTAAGTGTCTTCCAAGCACACAATATTTAGATACTCTTAAGTGTCTCCAAAGCATATATAGATACTCTTAAGTGTCTTCAAAGCGTACAATACCATAGCATTGAGCTACAATACATAGATACTCTTAAGTGTCTTCCAAGCACACAATATTTAGATACTCTTAAGTGTCTCCAAAGCATATATAGATACTCTTAAGTGTCTTCAAAGCGTACAATACCATAGCATTGAGCTACAATACAAAGATACTCTTAAGTGTCTTCCAAGCACAGAATATTTAGATACTCTTAAGTGTCTCCAAAGCATATATAGATACTCTTAAGTGTCTTCAAAGCGTACAATACCATAGCATTGAGCTACAATACATAGATACTCTTAAGTGTCTTCCAAGCACAGAATATTTAGATACTCTTAAGTGTCTTCAAAGTGTACAATACCATAGCATTGAGCTACAATACATAGATACTCTTAAGTGTCTTCCAAGCACAGAATATTTAGATACTCTTAAGTGTCTCCAAAGCATATATAGATACTCTTAAGTGTCTTCAAAGCGTACAATACCATAGCATTGAGCTACAATACATAGATACTCTTAAGTGTCTTCCAAGCACAGAATATTTAGATACTCTTAAGTGTCTTCAAAGTGTACAATACCATAGCATTGAGCTACAATACATAGATACTCTTAAGTGTCTTCCAAGCACAGAATATTTAGATACTCTTAAGTGTCTCCAAAGCATATATAGATACTCTTAAGTGTCTTCAAAGCGTACAATACCATAGCATTGAGCTACAATACATAGATACTCTTAAGTGTCTTCCAAGCACAGAATATTTAGATACTCTTAAGTGTCTCCAAAGCATATATAGATACTCTTAAGTGTCTTCAAAGCGTACAATACCATAGCATTGAGCTACAATACATAGATACTCTTAAGTGTCTTCCAAGCACACAATATTTAGATACTCTTAAGTGTCTCCAAAGCATATATAGATACTCTTAAGTGTCTTCAAAGCGTACAATACCATAGCATTGAGCTACAATACATAGATACTCTTAAGTGTCTTCCAAGCACACAATATTTAGATACTCTTAAGTGTCTCCAAAGCATATATAGATACTCTTAAGTGTCTTCAAAGCGTACAATACCATAGCATTGAGCTACAATACAAAGATACTCTTAAGTGTCTTCCAAGCACAGAATATTTAGATACTCTTAAGTGTCTCCAAAGCATATATAGATACTCTTAAGTGTCTTCAAAGCGTACAATACCATAGCATTGAGCTACAATACATAGATACTCTTAAGTGTCTTCCAAGCACACAATATTTAGATACTCTTAAGTGTCTCCAAAGCATATATAGATACTCTTAAGTGTCTTCAAAGCGTACAATACCATAGCATTGAGCTACAATACAAAGATACTCTTAAGTGTCTTCCAAGCACAGAATATTTAGATACTCTTAAGTGTCTCCAAAGCATATATAGATACTCTTAAGTGTCTTCAAAGCGTACAATACCATAGCATTGAGCTACAATACATAGATACTCTTAAGTGTCTTCCAAGCACAGAATATTTAGATACTCTTAAGTGTCTCCAAAGCATATATAGATACTCTTAAGTGTCTTCAAAGCGTACAATACCATAGCATTGAGCTACAATACATAGATACTCTTAAGTGTCTTCCAAGCACAGAATATTTAGATACTCTTAAGTGTCTCCAAAGCATATATAGATACTCTTAAGTGTCTTCAAAGCGTACAATACCATAGCATTGAGCTACAATACATAGATACTCTTAAGTGTCTTCCAAGCACAGAATATTTAGATACTCTTAAGTGTCTCCAAAGCATATATAGATACTCTTAAGTGTCTTCAAAGCGTACAATACCATAGCATTGAGCTACAATACATAGATACTCTTAAGTGTCTTCCAAGCACACAATATTTAGATACTCTTAAGTGTCTTCAAAGTGTACAATACCATAGCATTGAGCTACAATACATAGATACTCTTAAGTGTCTTCCAAGCACAGAATATTTAGATACTCTTAAGTGTCTCCAAAGCATATATAGATACTCTTAAGTGTCTTCAAAGCGTACAATACCATAGCATTGAGCTACAATACATAGATACTCTTAAGTGTCTTCCAAGCACAGAATATTTAGATACTCTTAAGTGTCTCCAAAGCATATATAGATACTCTTAAGTGTCTTCAAAGCGTACAATACCATAGCATTGAGCTACAATACATAGATACTCTTAAGTGTCTTCCAAGCACACAATATTTAGATACTCTTAAGTGTCTCCAAAGCATATATAGATACTCTTAAGTGTCTTCAAAGCGTACAATACCATAGCATTGAGCTACAATACATAGATACTCTTAAGTGTCTTCCAAGCACACAATATTTAGATACTCTTAAGTGTCTCCAAAGCATATATAGATACTCTTAAGTGTCTTCAAAGCGTACAATACCATAGCATTGAGCTACAATACATAGATACTCTTAAGTGTCTTCCAAGCACACAATATTTAGATACTCTTAAGTGTCTCCAAAGCATATATAGATACTCTTAAGTGTCTTCAAAGCGTACAATACCATAGCATTGAGCTACAATACATAGATACTCTTAAGTGTCTTCCAAGCACACAATATTTAGATACTCTTAAGTGTCTCCAAAGCATATATAGATACTCTTAAGTGTCTTCAAAGCGTACAATACCATAGCATTGAGCTACAATACAAAGATACTCTTAAGTGTCTTCCAAGCACAGAATATTTAGATACTCTTAAGTGTCTCCAAAGCATATATAGATACTCTTAAGTGTCTTCAAAGCGTACAATACCATAGCATTGAGCTACAATACATAGATACTCTTAAGTGTCTTCCAAGCACAGAATATTTAGATACTCTTAAGTGTCTCCAAAGCATATATAGATACTCTTAAGTGTCTTCAAAGCGTACAATACCATAGCATTGAGCTACAATACATAGATACTCTTAAGTGTCTTCCAAGCACAGAATATTTAGATACTCTTAAGTGTCTCCAAAGCATATGATGCCATAGCATTGAGCCACGATACATAGATACTCTTAAGTGTCTCCAAAACATATGATATATAGATACTCTTAAGTGTCTTCAAAGTGTACGATGCTATAGCATTGAGCTACAAAACATAGATACTCTTGTGTCTCCAAAGCATACAATATATAGATACTCTTAAGTGTCTCCAAAGCAAATGATAGATACTTGAAAGTGTCTCCAAAGCATATGATATATATACTCTTAAGTGTCTCCAAAGCGTATCTATGTATCGTAGCATTGAGCTATGATATATAGATACTCGTAAGTGTTTCCAAAGCATACGATATAGATACTCTTAAGTGTCTCCTGTCACGTTGCCAGGGCTCTACCTTGTTTAGGTAAAGATGAATCAAACTCCCTTATTTTAACAAACAGTTTAATTAAAACAGCACTTACTTGCTGGCTGTTTTTATAGTCTAAAATATAAAACACAAAGATAGCACGCAGCTACAGAATAAACAAAAACTGATAGCAAAAATAACTTCGTAGTCAAAGGGTCCAGTCCAATGGTCAAATGCCAAGAGTTCAATAAACAAAGTCCAGGGATCAAGAGTCTATACCATAGTCAAAAGCCAGTCCAAAGGTTCAAGGTTCCAAGATTACAGGAGACAGGTCAGGATACCAAAAAATCCAAGACCTGGGGGGAAAACCAGCAGGATCCACCACCACCAAAATGCAACAAATACTTTTCGCCCAAAGATAAGTCTCAAAGTTAGCTCCTTAAATCCAATAACACCCAGCTGCAACCCATCTCCTGCACACCTCCACTCTTAATTGCTTTTACCTGTAAACTGTTACTTACAAACTACTCAGCCCTTTAGAACCAAGACTTACATTAACCCTTCCATCACCAACTCCCAGGTCTACCACCACCACCAACCACCATCAACTATGGAACATATGACATCTCCAAAGTGTACAATGCCATAGCATTAATAACACTTTGAGCTACAATACACAGTGACTCTTAAGTGTCTCCAAAGCATATGATATAAATACTCTTAAGTGTCTCCAAAGCATACGATATAGATACTCTTTTAAGTGTCTCCAAAGCGTATGATGCCATAGCATTGAGCTATGATATACAGATACTCATAAGTGTCTCCAAAGCATACAATACATAGATACTCTTAAGTGTCTCCAAAGTGTACGATGCCATAGCATTGAGCTATGATACATAGTGTCTCCAAAGCATACAATATATACTCCAATTCTCCAAAGCAAGTGATATGGATAAGAGTATCCATATCTATGTATCTATGTATTGTAGCTCAATATTGTGGCACTGTACACTTTGGAAACACTTAATCCAAAGTGTACAGTGCCACAATATTGAGCTACAATACATAGATACATAGTGTCTTCAAAGAATACAATATATACTCTTAAGTATCACAAAAGTGTATAACATATATCCTTAAGTGTCTCCAAACTGTACGCTATATAGATACTCTTAAGTGTCTACAAAGCATGATACCTATAACTCTCTTCAAAGAGTACAATGTGTATATACCCTTAAGTATCTCCAAAACAAACAAGATATGCTCTTAATTGTCTCTAAAGTGTACGATATATAGGTACTCTTAAGTGTCTCCAAACGGTACGCTATATAAGTGTCTCCAAAGTGGACAATACTCTTAAGTGCCTCCAAAACATACGATATATGTTTTTAAGGGTCTCTAAAGTGTACGATGCCATAGCATTGAGCTAGTGACAGTCAAAGGGGTGTCAAACTGGATTAATTCTACAGTGTAGATACACCCCTTGGCTCCGGTTTGGACAATCTGTCGAAGATGCTGAATCTATTTTGGGTTGGGAGTTCAGCCTCTTCACCATCATCTTGCTATTACTATTCTTTTTCTTCTTATTATTATATTATTATCTTAACTGCATTTTAATACTGTTGTATTTAATTCCAAGCATAATAATAATAATAATAATAATAATAATAATAATAATCTATATAAATAAAAAGGTAATGTTCGTTTGTGAGATTAACAGAGCTCAAAAACCACTGGACGAATTGACACCGAATTTGGACACAAGACACCTAACAACCCAATGCATGTCCTTCACTCATAAAAAACAATGAAAACAAAAAGCAGAAAGCCCCCAAAAGCCAAAAGACGAAAAGCTAAGTGAAAATGCAGGAAAAGGGGAAGAAAAAGGGAGGGAAGGGGAGAAAAGAAAGAGGGAGGGAAGGGAGAAGAAAGCATGGAAGCAAAGAAAGAAGGAAGGAAGGAAAGAGGTAGAGAAGGAAGAAAGGAGAGAAAGAGGGAGGGAAAGAAAAAGGGGGAAGGAAGGAAAGTTAGAGATAAAAGGAAGGGGAGAAGGAAAGGAAAAAGGGAAATAGGGAGAGAAAGAAGAAGAGAAAGAGGGAGGGAAGGAAAGAAGGAAAGGGAGAAGGAAGGAAGGAAGGAAGGAAGGAAGGAAGGAAGGAAGGAAGGAAGGAAGGAAAGAGGTAGAAAAGGAAGAAAGGAGAGAAAGAGGGAGGGAAAGAAAAAGGGGAAGGAAGGAAAGTTAGAGAAGGAAGGAAGGGGAGAAGGAAAGAAAAAAGGGAAAGAAGGAAGGAAAGAGGGAGAGAAGGAAGGGGGAAGATGTAGAGAAAGAGAGAGGGAAGGAAATCATAGAAGGAAAGAGAAGAAAGGAAAGAGAAGGAAGGAAGGAAAGAAAGACAGAAAGAGAAAGAAAAAAGGGGAAGGAAGGAAAGAGATAGAGAAGGAAGGAAGAAGAGAAGGAAAGATGGGAAGGAAGGAAGGAGGGAGTGAAGGAAGGAGGGAAAGAAGGAGAGAAAGAGGGAAGGTTGGTCACAGCAATGCATGGCGGGTACAGCTAGTAGTAGTAGTAGTAATAATAACAATAATAATAATAATAACAACAACAACAATAATAATAATAATAATAATAATAATAATGTCAGTGTCCTGAAATGATAACTATTTTTGCAAAGGAAGGAAAGCAGAATTTCTGCATGAGCATGGAGATGGGAAAATGAGATGGCATCCTCTCTAGTTAGGATACGTAGGGAAATAATTCATCTCTAGGAAGTGGAAATGTTGCTGAGATTGGTTAAAGGTTTCCGGCTCCTCTCTCTTGGGCTTGCATTGATCCAGTTGATTGGTTGGCTTTGGATTTGGATGGTGGCCATTGTGTCCTTTCAAGGGTTTGGGCGCTTGGGCCGGAGAGGCAACGGCTTAATAAACAGGTCTCTGTTGTTGTCATAGATACCAGGAAAGAAAAAAAGACAAGCGCCTCGAGCACAATCGGCTTTTTCTGCACTAATTTTGCCTCTCTCGTGTTTGGGCTTATTTATCACAATGCAAAAACAATTGGAAAAACGCATAGCGGGCTTTTAAAATTCAGGAGTTGTTTTGCATGTCATTTCGTAGGGCTTAAAGTCATTTAGAAATGCATGGAAGTCCCATTGACTTGAACAACATGCTCTTGTTCTTTCAATCGGGTTTATATGGGGATCCTTTTGAGAATTGTAATGGGCCCGCGTTGTTGTGGTGTCTTTCCTCCCGTCCACCTTTCTTTTCCTTCAAGGGCCATCGCGACATGACATTATAAGGATATCTTTTTGCTTGCAAGTAGCTGCCATTGGCCTTGTTTATCTCTTTATTTACTCCTCTTTGGAAAGGGTCTGTCTCAGGGAGAGCAAACCTGTGGAGTAATGAATTCCGGCTGGTTATTCAAAGTTTTAATCCATCCAATTAGCATTTGGACTGAGAGCTATTTGGCCAAAGGGAAACGAAGTTTGGAAAGCAACCTGCAGATATACTTTTTTAAGTGTTTCCAAAGCATACGATATAGAGATACCCTTAAGTATCATCAAAGAGTACAGTGTCTCCAAAGTGTACGATGTAGAGATACTCTTAACTTTCTCCAAAGTGTACAATTTATAGATACCCTTTAAGTATCTCCAAGGTGGATAATATATACCCTTAAGTATCTCCAAACTGTATCTCCAAACCGTACGCTCTATAGATACTCTTAAGTGTCTCCAAAGCATACGATACCCTTAAGCCTCTCCAAAGTGTACAATGTATAGATATCGTTGTGTCTCCAAAGTGTACGATGTATAGATGCTCTTAAGTATTTCCAAAGTGTATTATATTTAACCTTAAGTGTTGCCAAACCATTCAATATATAGATACTCTTAAATGTCTCTAATGTACAATGTATAGATACTCTTAAGTATCACCAAAGTGTATAACATATACCCTTAAGTGTCTCCAAAGTATATCTCTAAATCGTACGCTATATAGATATTCTTATGTGTCTCCAAAGTGTATGATACCCTTAAGCCTCTCCAAAGTGTACAATGTATAGATATTGTTTTGTCTCCAAAGTGTAGGCTGTATAGATACTCTTAAGTATCTCTAAAATGTATGATATATCCCCTTAAGTGTCACCAAACCATTCAATATAAGAAACCCTTAAGTGTCTCCAAAGTGTACAATGCATAGATACTCTTAAGTATCTCCAAAGTGTATAATATATACCCTTAAGTGTCTCCAAACTATATCTCCAAACTGTATGCTATATAGATACTCTTAAGTGTCTCCAAAGTATATGATACCTTTACGTATCTTCAAAGTGTACAATGTGTATATACCCTTAAGTGTCTCCAAAACACACAATATGTGTTCTTAAGTGTCTCTAAAGTGTACGATACATAGATACTCTTGTCTCCAAACTGTACACTAGATGGTCTTAAGTGTCTCCAAAGTGGACGTTACTCTTAAGTGTCTCCAAAACATATGATATATGCTTTTAAGTGTCTCTAAAGTGTACGCTATATAGATGCTCTTAAGTGTCTCCAAAGCATATGACACCTCTAAGACTCTTCTAAGCATACAATGTGTATATAACCTTAAGTATTTCTGAAGCATACAATATATGCTCTTAAGTGTCTCTAAAGTGTACGATATATAGGTACTTTTAAGTGTCTCCAAACTGCATGCTATATACCCTTAAGTGTCTCCAAAGTGGAGGTTACCCTTAAGTGTCGGAACCAAGATGCCTTAAAGAGCCAGACACAGGAGTATGTCCAAAACAATAGTTTATTAAAGCAAAGTAAACAGGACTCAGAGACACTTGCTTCAGTGCCTCTGGTCAAAACTCAAAGGTTGTAGCAAATTCAATCTTGTAAAACAAACTCAGACAATAATCCAGATTAAACTGGCAAAAAACCCAGATTAAACAAGAGTTCTTCCAAAACACACCAAAATCACACAGTTAAAGGAAAACAACCAAAGAGCCGTAAAGAGAAGCTGTCATCCAAATGCAGTCCAAAGTCGAAGAAATCCCAACGGAAGGTTCCAAAGTCCACAAGGCAGCATTGTCGTCAAGAGCAGTCCGAAGTCAAGGAGAGGGGAAATCCACACTTACGAGAATCCAAGCTGGTCGGTACACAAAGCAAAACAGCAACCTGCAGATCCAGGACCCAAGCCCAACAAGAAAACTGGCAGCGACAAGACCCAAGGCACGAAACCAACACTTTGCCTACTGCAAAGTTCTATCATTCCAGTGACTACATTTATCTTACAGCTCATCATCCGATGATGAGCTGCCCTCCACCCCATCCTCATCACTCTCAGCTGGCTTAGCCTCCACAGCCGAGCGCCAACGCCCATCCCTCCAACTCTTCCACCTCTTGTCAAGACTTAGGTCTCCCCATGATTCCACGGTATCACCTGATTGCCAATCCCCTCCACCAGAAAACCCCACAAAAGTGTCACTGGATGTTGGTTGAGTACACACATCCTGAGACTCCTGTACTTTGGTTCCTCTTCATCCCCATCACTCCCAGACCCATCATTCCCAGAAATCCTCTTCCTCTGTGGGAGCAGTAAGTATGTCCCGGATCTTCTTTCTCTGATGCTCCTCGTCTGATTCCTGCTCTTGAGTAATCCTCTTAATCCCTCTATTCCCATCTGTAACTCCTTCCTCTTCCTCACTCATTTCACTCTCAGAGAAACCCTCAAAGGACTCTTCATCAGTGGGTGACATAAGTATCTCCCGGATGCTCTTCCTTTGCTGTTCCTCGTCTAACACCTGGGTGCCTCGTTTCCCTCCTCTACCACTCCTACTACCAGTTGCAGCATTGCCAACAGACTCTACTACAACATTAAGTCTCTCCAAAGTGTACGACATATAGATACTCTTAGGTGTCTCCAAAACATATTATATATGCTAGGCTTGGGTAACCATGGAAAAATTTGGTTCTAAACTTGTTTTGTTTTTAGGGGGCCCTTGCGTTTCGTTTTTTTAAAGAATTCCGAAATTTTACTTTAAAAAATTTCGAAATATACGAAATTTCGTAAAATTACGAATCAATTCGTTAATGGCGGACGCGATTGCGCAATATGCTAAAAAAAACCTCCAAACGGGATAGGGGGAACTTCTGAAGCTTCCCTCTCCCTCTGTTGTTGACTGTTGGTGTGATAAAACAAACAACAACTATATTATATTATATTATATTATTATAATATGATTATATTATATTGTTGTATATTATATTATAATATTATTATATTATATTATTGTATATTATATAATATTATATTATATATGATTATATTATATTATTATGATTATATTATATTATTGTATATTATATTATATATATAATATATTCTATTATATTATAATTGTATATTATATTATATTACATTATAATATATTACATATATTATATTATAATATACAATTATAATATATAATATAATAATATAATATACAATACTATAATATAATAGTATTATAATAATATAATGTAATATAATATAATATATAACATATATTATATTATTATATTATAATTGTATATTATAAAATATAATTACGAAATTACGAAAATAATTACGAAAATTGGAAAAATTGTTTCGATTCTTAATTACTCCTCACACTATTCCTGCATGGCTCAATATTGGATCGTAAGCTAATTTAAATACGAATTAATAACGAATTACGAAATTAACGAACTGGATCGCCCAAGCCTAATATATGCTTTTAAGTATCTATAAAATGTACGATATACAGATGCTCTTAAGTGTCTCCAAGGCAACTGAAGGGCTAGTGTTTGGGGATCGCTGATGACAGAATATTTTTCTCTGCTGACTGTTCAAGTCAGAAAGAGAAACATGGTCAGATGTTGGAGGTGGAAGGCGGATTTCTGGCTTGGGCTTGGCTTGGAAAGAGCACGGAAATCGGAGTGTTTCCTCTTTGGCGATGAGCTGAGCTGAATTGCTTGGGTTTCCCATAGAGATCCTCCCAAAGGCAAAGGGGAAGGAAAAGGAAGTGACCGGAAACAGCTGAGGGTGGACGATCAGCACACTAACCATTGCTGTTGTTTTGTTTCCGTGTTCCCTGCGAGACGGAACAATCCAAAACCATTTTTCTCAAAGAGGTTCCATGAGGACCACTTCCAAGTACACACTTGGAGATAATGTCTCCCTCGGAGGATTACAGATTTTGGGGGGAAGGAGAAGAAGTGTTGCTTTTCGGAGGCTGAGCCAGCAGTGAGCAACGGAGGAGGCCGTCGCCGCCAGTGTGTTCCTGGCTTGCGATTCCCTATTATCGCATCCGCCGGGTGTCTTGACGGTGAATATTAACTACCGTTCCAGTTGCTAATAAGATGAGACTTGACAGTGCGGTACCTCTGACAGGTCCCTCTCTTGAGAGAACCCCCCCCCCCAATCCCTTTAATAGTTAATCCAGTTTTCACATTTGTACCAATTCGAAACAGAGCTGCTGTTTAGTCGAAGGCTTTCATGGCTGGAATCACTGGGTTGTTGTAGGTTTTTCGGGCTATATGGCCATGTTCTAGAAGCATTCTCTCCTGACGTTTCGCTTGCATCTATGGCAAGCATTCATTGGTTGTGAGGTCCTCAGACTTTTGAACCATTTTTAAATGGATTGCACATCCCTACTATCTGTCTGTCTGTCTGTCTGTCTGTCCATCTATCTATCTATCTATCTATCTATCTATCTATCTATCTATCCATCTATCCATCCATCTATCCATCCATCCATCCATCTATCCATCTGACTATCTATCTATCTATCCATCTACCTATCTATCTATCTATCTATCTATCTATCTATCTATCTATCCATCCATCCATCCATCCATCCATCCATCCATCCATCCATCCATCTATCTATCTATCTATCTATCTATCTATCTATGGCTGGAGGTACACTTTTAAAATGTCCGTATTCCAATTTACATACAAATTCAACTTGAGACCGATCTTGTTCGTAACTTGGCACATTTCTCCCTTTCGCCCCCCATTCGTGCCTCTTTGAATTCTGCAGCATTGCTGGTCACAGCTGACCTCCAGTTAGAGCACTCAAGGGCCAGGGCTTCCCGATTCTCGGTGTCTCTGCCACAGTTTTTAAGGTTGGCTTTGAATCTTTAAATCTGTAAAAGCATGTACTATACATAGGCTTTGGCTATTTGCAGTCACTGTTACTTTAGACAATCCCTTGTAGTCCAAGTAGGATTGTCTTCCAAGGTCAGTGTACTAGCAGTGGGTCCGTAGGTGGCTGTGGAGCCCTATTCTTGATCTGCATCCTCTCCTGCAGTGAGGGCATCGGTTTCCAGGTGGAAGGCAGTCTCGGTCAGGGTTGGCTTGACGCGCCTTCCTCTTGGCATATTTCTCTCTTTCTCCCTCCATTCATACCTCTTCAAATTCTGCAGCACTGCTGGTCACAGCTGACCTCCAACTGGAGCGCTCAAGGGCCAGGGCTTCCCAGTTCTCAGTGTCTATGGCAGAGTTTTTAAGGTTGGCTTTGAGCCCATCTTTCAATCTCTTTTCCTGTCCTCCAACATTCCGCTTTCCATTCTTGAGTTCGGAGTAGAGCAACTGCTTTAGGAGACGGTGGTCAGGCATCCGGACAACATGGCCAGTCCAGTGGAGTTGATGGTGGAGGAGCATCGCTTCAATGCTGGTGGTCTTTGCTTCTTCCAGCATGCTGACATTTGTCCGCTTGTCTTCCCAAGAGATTTGCAGGATTTTCCGGAGGCAGCGCTGATGGAAACGTTCCAGGAGTTGCATGTGACGTCTGTAGACAGTCCACGTTTCGCAGGCATATAGCAGGGTTGGGAGGACAATAGCTTTATAAACAAGCGCCTTTGTATCCCTACAGATGTCCCAGTTCTCAAACACTCTCTGCTTCATTTGGGAAAATGCTGCACTTGCAGAGCTCAGGCGGTGTTGAATTTCAGTGTCAATGGTGACTTTGGTGGAGAGGTGGCTGCCAAGGGAGCGGAAATGGTCCACATTTTCTAATGTTACACCATTAAGCTATATCTCTGACACTGGAGAGGGATTGGCTGGTGACTGCTGGAAGAGCACTTTGGTTTTCTCGATCTTTAATGACAGACCGAGCTTCTTGTATGCTTCTGCAAACATGTTCAGAGTGGCTTGTAGGTCTTCTTCTGAATGTGCACAGATGACATTGTCATCAGCATACTGGAGTTCTATAACGGATGTTGTTGTAACCTTGGTTTTGGCTTTCAGTCTGCTGAGGTTGAATAGCTTGCCATCTGTCCGATAGATGATTTCCACTCCGGTGGGAAGCTTCCCATCAACAAGGTGAAGTATCATAGCGATGAAGGTGGAGAATAGAGTTGGGGCGATAACACATCCCTGTTTGACACCTGATTCCACCTTAAATGGGTCACTTTGGGAGCCACTGCTGTCCAAAACTGTTGGCATCATAGAGGAGCTGCAGGATGTTCACAAATTTGTTTGGTCACCGATTTTTTGGAGGATGGTCCAGAGAGCACTGCGATTCACTGTGTCGAATGCCTTGGCAAGGTCGATGAATGCCATGGACAGAGGTTGGTTTGGTTCCCTGCATTTTTCCTGGAGATGTCGTGCAGTGAAGATCATGTCCACGGTTCCTCTGAGAGGGGCAGAAGGCGGTTTGCAAGGATTCTTGCGAGGATTTTCCCAGCGGAGGTTAGAAGGGAGATACCTCGATAGTTTCTACACTCTGTTCTTTCCCCTTTTTTGAAGAGGGTGATGATGGTGGCGTCCTTGAAGTCTGCTTGGATTTTCTCGGTCACCCACACTTTTTCTATGAGCTGGTGGAGTTGGTATGTCAGCTCAGGTCCTCCCTTTTTAAAGATTTCAGCAGGGATCCCATCAGGTCCGCTGGCTTTGTTGTTTTCTTGTTGGCTGATGACGTTGCTGACTTCTTCCAAACTTAGCAGTTCTGCAAGCTCATCCCTGGTTTGTTGTTGTGGGATTTATGAGAGGACCTCTTTGGCTACATTGGAGCTGTTATTCAGGAGGCTTTGGTAGAGTTCTTTTCAAAGTAGTGCAATTGATTTTTGGTCCTTCAGAAGTTTGGTTCCATCTGATGAGCGTAGAGGCTGTATCCCATGGTTTCTTGGTCCATAGATCAGTGTTTCTCAACCTTCCTAATGCCGCAACCCCTTAATACGGTTCCTCATGTGGTGGTGACCCCCAACCACAACATTATTTTCGTTTCTACTTTGTAACTGTAATTTTGCTACTGTTATGAATCATCATGTAAATATCTGATATGCAGGATGCATTTTCATTCACTGGACCAAATTTAGCACAAATACCCAACATGCCCAAATTTGAATGTTGGTAGGGTTGGGGGGATTTTGTCATTTGGGAGTTGTAATTGCTGGGATTTATAGTTCACCTACAATCAAAGAGCACTCTGAACTCCACCATCGATGGAATTGAAACAATGATGGATCAAGATCAAAATTGGCACGAATACTCAATATGCCCAAATGTGAACACTGGTGGAGTTTGGGGGAACATAGATCTTGTCATTTGGGAGTTGTAATTGCTGGGATTTATAGTTCACCTACAATCAAAGAGCACTCTAAACTCCACCATCGATGGAATTGAAACAATGATGGATCAAGATCGAAATTGGCACAAATACTCAATATGCCCAAATGTGAACACTGGTGGAGTTTGGGGGAAAATAGACCTTGTCATTTGGGAGTTGTAATTGCTGGGATTTATAGTTCACCTACAATCAAAGAGCACTCTGAACTCCACCATCGATGGAATTGAAACAATGATGGATCAAGATCAAAATTGGCACGAATACTCAATATGCCCAAATGTGCACACTGGTGGAGTTTGGGGAAAATAGACCATGACATTTGGGAGTTGTAGTTGCTGGGATTTATAGTTCACCTACAATCACAGAGCATTCTGAACCCCACCAATGATAGAATTGGGTCAAACTTCTCACACAAAACTGTGTTTTCTGATGGTGTTTGGTTTTTTAATTTTAAAATAATCTTTATTGGTTTTAGTTTAAAAAAAGAACAAAAATATAAAACATACCATAACTGGGTGGGGAAATATAAGAGGGGAGGGGGCAAAAGATGGATTAGATGGGAGAGGGAGATAGTATAGAGGGGGTAGGATAGAAAGAATGCTGTTTGGTGGTTGCTGAAGATAGATATTGTGGCAGGTGAGGAAAATGGAAGTTAGAAAAGTCGCTGTGAGGGAAAAGGGGGGTGTGTGTGGTTGAAGTGAATCCGATGTTGACTTCCCGGTATCTTCCAGAGGTGCTTCCTGTTCTTTTGTTCTTGCTTCCTGTTGGGCTTCTCATCTTTTGTCGTTCTTCTGCTCTCCCCTTTTTGCTTTGCTTTCATCTCCTTCATGTAATTTTTTTCATGTTTTTTTCTTTTGTCAAATATATTGTTACCTGTTTCCAGTCTATTTATGTTGATGGAGTGCCCTTTCTTTTTGATAGTATACAGGTTAGTTTATCCATGTTTCTTATGTCCAAGATCTTTTTTAGCCATTCTTCTTCTTCCCGGGGTTCTTTATCCTTCCAATGTTTTGCATATATTATTCTGGCTGCTGTTGTTAGTAAGAATAAAAGTTTATCCTTAATTTTTTTCCATCTTTAAGCTGTGGATCCCTAATAAGAATGTTTCTGGTTTCCAAGGTATATCTATCTTTAGTAATTTTTGTAATGATTTTTGTATGTTTTTCCAATAATGTTGTGCTTTCGGGCAGGTCCACCATAAGTGGTAGTATGTCCCTTCCTGTTTTCTACACTTCCAGCATTTTGTGCTTGTATTTTTATTGAATTTGCCTAATCTGTGTGGTGTTAGATACCACCTGTAGGCTATTTTAAACCAATTTTCTTTGAGTTCCATTGCTTTTGAATATTTTAATTTCTTGTTCCATACTTCTTCCCATTCTTCTTTTCTTATTTCTCTTCCTAAATTTTCTTTCCACTTTCTCATATAGGTTTTCCGTTTTCTGAGTCTCTTTCTTCCTCTAGTAGTTTTTTGTATATCTTTGAAATTGATATACAAAGTTTGTTTTCGGTTTGCATTATCTTGTCCCAGAAGTTTGTACCTTCTTCAAATCCTTTTTCTTTGTCTATCTTAAAGTGTTCTTTAATTTGTTCGTATTGAAACCACGAGATTCTGCTGTTTATGTTTTTTAGTTCTTGTTGTGTTTTAATCTTAAATTCTCCTCCTTCCTTTTTTATTATGTCTTTGTATTTAGGCCAATCGTTCCATCCTAATGTTCTTCTTTGAGAGGCTTCAAGTGGTGATAGCCATAATGGGGTTCTCTTATATAGTTTATCTTTGTGTCTGTTCCAAACTTTGATTAACCCCTCTGACACCCCCTCGTGACCCCTCCAGGGGTCCCGACCCCCAGGTTGAGAAACACCGCCATAGATGATCTTTGTGGCTTTGAAAAATCCCTGAGCATCATGGGTATCTGTCAGGTGTTGGATATCTTCAGCTTTCTTTGTCCACCAGATGTTCTTGAGTTCTCTTGTCCTTCCAGCTTTTGCGCTGGCGTAGATCTTTTACCAAATTGCCTTGAGTTGCTGAGAAAATCAGCATCCAAAAACAGTAAATAAATAAATAGCAGCACGGTTGACTTTCCTGTAGGAAACGAGAAACAGCGGCTTTGTTTTGTCAACACTTTCTGGGCCCGATTCCTGCTCTTTGCTCCCTGCGTCATCCGGCAAAGTGGGAGTCTTATCTGATTTAGCAGCATCAGATTGGCAGCGGGTTTGGAGACATCAGCCGCAGCGGCTGAGAAGCAAGACTCCATAGAAAGGCCTTTGGAAATGCCCAGAGGTGGAGCTCCTGGTGGACCTTCCAAAAAAAATTTCCCTTCAATGCCTACATTACTAGCCTTGCAGAAGGAGATGTTCAGGATCATTCACACCTTCAACTTCTCTATCTTTTGCCATCACATTCTCATTATTGTTATTTACTTACTTACTTACTTGTGCGCCAGCTGCGCCCGTACCTTGGGAAGTCAGATCTGGCTGCAGTGGTCCACGCTCTTGTTACATCCCGAATAGACTACTGCAACACACTCTACGTGGGGTTGCCCTTGAAGACTGTCCGGAAACTTCAACTGGTCCAGCGAGCGGCAGCCAGATTACTCACCGGAGCGTCATACAGGGAGCACACCCCCCCCCCCCCCCCGTTGTGTCAGCTCCACTGGCTGCCGATTCAGTTCCGGGCACAATTCAAGGTGCTGGTTTTGACCTACAAAACCCTATACCAGTGGTTCTCAACCTTGCTAATGCCATGACCCCTTAATGCAGTTCCATATGTTGTGGTGACCCCCAACCATAATATTGTTTTCATTGCTACTTCATAACAGTCATTTTAGTACGGTTATAAATCGCAATGTAAATATCCGATATGCGGGATATATTTTCATTCACTGGAATAAATTGAGCACAAATACCCAATATGCCCAAATGTGAATGCTAGTGGGATTGGGGGAGAGGATTGATTTTGTAATTTGGGAGTTGTAGTTGCTGGGATTTATAGTTCACCTATAATCAAAAAGCATTCTGAACTCCACCAGCGATAGATTTAAACTGAACTTGGCACAAAGAACTCCCATGACGAACAGAAAGCACTGGAAGGGTTTTGTGGGCATTGATCTTGAGTTTGGGAGTTGTAGTTCACCTATATCCAGAGGAGCGCTGTGGATTCATGCAATGATGGATCTGGACCAAACTTGGCACAAATACTCAATATGCCCAAATGTGGAGACTGGAGAAAATAGACCTTGACATTTGGGAGTTGTAGTTGTTGGGATTTATAGTTCACCTACAATCAAAGAGCATTCTGAACTCAACCAGCATTAGAATTGGGTCAAACTTCCCACACAGAATCCCAATGACCAACAGAAAATACTATGTTTTCTGATCGTCTTTGGCGACCCCTCTGACACCCCTTCGCGACCCCCTCAGGGGTCCCGACCCCCAGGTTGAGAAACACTGATCAAAGAGCATTCTGAACTCCACCAGCGATGGATTTAAACTGAACTTGGCACACAGAACTCCCATGACCAACAGAAAACACTGGAAGGGTTTGGTGGGCATTGATCTTGAGTTTGGGAGTTGTAGTTCACCTATATCCAGAGGAGTGTTGTGGATTCATGCAATGATGGATCTGGACCAAACTTGGCACGAATACTCAGTATGCCCAAATGTGAACACTGGTAGAGTCTGGGGGAAAATAGACCTTGGCATTTGGGAGTTTTAGTTGTTGGGATTTATAGTTCACCTACAATCAAAGAGCATTCGGAACTCGACCAACAACAGAATTGGGTTAAACTTCCCACACAGAATCCCAATGACCACCAGGAAATACTATGTTTTCGGATGGTCTTTGGCGACCCCTTTGACACCCCCTCACGACCCCCTCAGGGGTCCCGACCTCCAGGTTGAGAAACACTGCCCTGTACGGTTCCGGTCCAGCGTACCTGTCCGAACGCATCTCCCTGTACGTCCCACCTCGGAGTTTGAGATCATCTGGGGAGGCCCTGCTCTCGACCCCACCGCTATCACAAGTGAGGCTGGTGGGGACGAGGAGCAGGGCCTTCTCAGTGGTGGCCCCTCATCTGTGGAACTCACTCCCGGGGGAAATCAGGCCATCAACATCCCTCCTCTCCTTTAGGAGGAAATTAAAAACGTGGTTGTGGGACCAGGCCTTCAGGCAATCTGACAACTAGATAAGGACAATCGGACGACTAGGACTGACAGGACTGACAAAGTGGAATTGAAACTTAGACTATGAGATGGCAAACGCTGAGTGTTAATTAGGTGAAATCGGTTTTAGTGGTTTATTGGTTTTATTGTTGTAATGCAGAAACGGATTGTTAATTGTTTAATTGCTGCTATATTGTTTTATTCTACTGTTAGGTTGATGCTGGCATCGAATTGTGCCTTTGTAAGCTGCCCTGAGTCCCCTCCGGGGTGAGAAGGGCGGGGTAGAAGTAACCGAAATAAATAATAAATAATAAATGTGGTGTCTTGGCAATGAGTCCGTAGGTGGCTGTGGACTCCTACTCTTGATCCGCATGTTCTTCAAGAGTGAGGACATAAGTTTCCAGACAGAAGGGTTGGCTTGACACACCTTCCTCTTGGCACATTTCTCCCTTTCATCCTCCATTCGTGCGTCTTCAAATTCTACAGCACTGCTGGTCACAGCTGACCTCCAGTTAGAGAGCTCAAGGGCCAGGGCTTCCCAGTTTTCGGTGTCTTTGCCACAGTTTTAAAGGTTGGCTTTGAATCCATCTTTCAGTCTATTTTCCTGTCCACCAACATTATGTTTCCCATTCACTGCTTTGGGAGATGGTGGTCGGGCATCTGGACAACGCAGCCCGTCCAGCGGAGTTGATGGCGGAGGACCATCGCTTCAGTGCTGGTGGTCTTTGCTTCTTCCAGCATGCTGGCATTTGTCCGTCTGTCTTCCCAAGAGATTTGCAGGATTTTACAGAGGCAGCGCTGATGGAATCTTTCCAGGAGTTGCATGTGACGTCTGTAGACAGTCCACGTCTCACAGGCGTAGAGCAGGGTTGGGAGGACAATAGCTTTATAAACAAGCACCTTGGTATCCCTACGGATGTCCCGGTCCTCAAACACTCTCTGCTTCATTCGGAAAAATGCTGCACTCGCAGAGCTCAGGCGGTGTTGTATTTCAATGTCAATGTTGACTTTTTGTGGAGAGGTGGCTGCCAAGGAAGCAGAAATGGTCAACATTTTCTAATGTTACACCATTAAGTTATATTTCTGGTATTGCAGATGGGTTGGTTTGTGACTGCTGGACAGCACTTTGGTTTTCTCAATGTTCAGTGACAGGCCAAACTTCTCATATACTTCTGCGAAGGTGTTTAGAGTGGCTTGTAGGTCTTCTTCTGAATGTGCACAGATGACATTGTCATCAGCATATTGGAGTTCTATAACAGATGTTGTTGTGAGTTTGGTTTTGGCTTTCAGTCAGTCTGATGGCCAGAATACCCTCATGAAAAAAGCTGGAATGGTAAATAGCCTCTGTGTGTCTGTCTATATATGTTGTGTGTCTTTGGCATTGAATGTTTGCCATGTATATGTGCATTGTAATCTGCCCTGAGTCCCCTGCGGGGTTTTATTTATTTGTCGTGTCAGAGCAACCAGTCCATTATATTACATTTCTAACAGAACAAAGCAAACAAACAGAAAAATACACAACTTGTGAGTTTGGTAGTTGGTTAAATGTCCTTTGACCAGTATCTGGCCCCTTGGAGTGCCTCTGGTGTTGCTGTGAGAAGGTCCTCCCTTGTGCATGTGGCAGGGCTCAGGTTGCATTGCAGTAGGTGGTCAGTGGTTGGCTCTTCTCCGCACTCGCATGCCGAGGATTCCACTTTGTGGCCCCATTTCTTAAGGTTGGCTCTGCATCTCGTGGTGCCAGAGCGCAGTCTGTTCAGCGCCTTCCAAGTCGCCCAGTCCTGTGTGCCCAGGGGGGAGTCTCTCATTTGGTATCACCCACGGATTGAGGTGCTGGGTTTGAGCCTGCCACTTTTGGACTCTCGCTTGCTGAGGTGTTCCAGCGAGTGTCTCTGTAGATCTTAGAAAACTATGTCTAGATTTAAGTCGTTGGCGTGCTGGCTGATACCCAAACAGGGGATGAGCTGGAGATGTCTCTGCCTTGGTCCTTTCACTATTGGCTGCTACTTCCCGGTGGATGTCAGGTGGTGCAATACCGGCTAAGCAGTGTAATTTCTCCAGTGGTGTGGGGCGCAGACACCTCGTGATAATGCGGCATGTCTCATTAAGAGCCACATCCACTGTTTTAGTGTGGTGAGATGTGTTCCACACTGGGCATGCGTACTCAGCAGCAGAGTAGCACAGCGCAAGGGCAGATGTCTTCACTGTGTCTGGTTGTGATCCCCAGGTTGTGCCAGTCAGCTTTTGCATGATGTTGTTTCTGGCACCCACTTTTTGCTTGATGTTCAGGCAGTGCTTCTTGTAGGTCAGAGCACGGTCCAGAGTGACTCCCAGGTATTTGGTTGCACTGCAATGCTCCAGTGGGATTCCTTCCCAGGTAATAATCCTCAGAGCTCGGGATGCTTGTCTGTTCTTAAGGTGAAAGGCACATGTCTGTGTTTTAGATGGATTACGGATCAGCTGGTTTTCCCTGTAATAGGCAGTAAGGGCACCTAGAGCTTCGGAGAGCTTCTGTTCTACCATCTCAAAGCTCCCTGCTTGAGCAGTAATGGCACAATCATCAGCATAGATGAAACACTCTGCCATTACTGCTCACCCTGCGGGGTGAGAAGGGTGGAATATAAATATTGTGAATAAAATAATAAATAAATAAATATTAATTCTAAACCCTAACCGCAAAACAGCGAGTGCATGGAAAGCAAACAGCGAAAGAGCGAGGGAACACTTTAGAAACAAAATGCAAGCACACACACACACCCCAGTTTTGTAATGACTTTTGAGCCATTTACGACCCATGTGCCTGTCCCTGCTTCCTTGGCAGGACTTCCACCTTTTGTATGAAGAGGCCCGCTACTACCAGTTGCAGCCGATGATCAAGGAGCTGGAGCGGTGGAAGCAGGAGCGGGAGCAGAAGAAGCACTTCCAGCCCTGCGACTGCCTGGTGGTGCGGGTCACGCCGGACCTCGGCGAGCGCATCGCCCTCAGCGGGGAGAAGGCCCTCATCGAGGAGATCTTCCCCGAGACCGGGGACGTCATGTGCAACTCCGTCAACGCCGGGTGGAACCAGGACCCCACCCACGTCATCCGCTTCCCCCTCAACGGCTACTGCCGGCTCAATTCCGTCCAGGTGAGGCTGAGAGAGTGGGACTCGCACAAGGTGTCACCCCCCACCCCCCAGTTTCCAGTGTCTGTTTTTAACTTTTGGTTACATGCACATAGAGACACTTCCGCCAAGTACGTTTGTTTTAATGCTTTAACTTCCTTTCCCCCACTCCTTGCTTACTTTCTTTCTTCCTTCTCTCTTTCCCACCTCCCTCTCATTCCCTCTTTACTTCCTTTGTCCCTCTTCCCTTCCTCTTTCGTCCCCTTCCGTCCTTTCTTTCCTTTCTTTCTTTCTGTCTCTCTCTCTCTCTTTCTTTTCTTCCTTCTTTCTCAGCCCTCTTTCTTCCTTTCTTCCTTACTCTTCCTTCCTTCTTTCCTCACTCATCCCTTCCCATTCCCTCCTTCTTTCCTACATTCCTTTGTCCCTCTTCCCTTCCTCTTTCGTCCCCTTCCGTCCTTTCTTTCCTTTCTTTCTTTCTGTCTCTCTCTCTCTTTCTTTTCTTCCTTCTTTCTCAGCCCTCTTTCTTCCTTTCTTCCTTACTCTTCCTTCCTTCTTTCCTCACTCATCCCTTCCCATTCCCTCCTTCTTTCCTACATTCCTTTGTGCCTCTTTCCTTCCTTAGTATCCTTCTTCCTTCCATCTATCTTTTCCCTTCTTTTTTTCCTTTCTTTCTCATCCTTCTTCCTTTTCCTTTATTCCTTCCTCATTCACGCATTCCTCTCCTTTCCTATTCCTTCCTTTCCTAACTTCCTCCCTTTTCCCCTTATCCCTCTTTCTTTCGTCCCCTTCCTTCCTTTCTTTTACTTACTCACCTACTCTTTTTCTTCCTTCCGTCCTTCCTTCCTTCCTTCCTTCCTTCATTCATTCCTTCCTCACTGTCCTTTCCTATCCTTTCGCTCCTTCTTTCCTTCCTTTCCTTCCTTCTTTCCTTTCCTTCCATCTTTCCTCTTTCTTCCCTCTTTCCTTTTCCTTCCTTACTTTTTCTTTCTTCTTTCCTCTCTTTCTTCCTTTTCTTCCTTCTTTCCTTTCCCTTCCTTCCTTCCTTTCTTCTTTCTTCTTTCTTCTCTTCATTTTCCTTCCTTCTTTCCTTTCTCTTCCTTCCTTCCTTTCTCTTCCTTCCTTCCTTCTTTCCTTTCCTTTTCTTCTTTCCTGTCTTTCTTCCTTTTCCTTCCTTTCCTTCCTTCTTTCCTTCCTCTTTCTCTTCTTCCTTCCTTTTCTTTCTTCTTTCCTTTTCCTTCCGTCTTTCCTCTTGGTTTCCTCTTGCCTTTTCTTTCTTCTTTCCTCTCTTTCTTCCTATTCTTCCTTCTTACCTTTTCCTTCTTTCCTTCTTTTCTTCCTTCTTTCTCTTCTTCCTTCCTTTTCCTTTCTTCTTTTTTCCTTTTCCTTCCTTCCTTCCTTTCTCATCATTCTCCCCTCCCTTCTTTGCTCACTCCCTTATTCCCTTTCCTTCTTTGCTTTCTCTCTCCTTGGCCTCCCTCCTTCATTCTTTTTCTTTCTTCCCTCTCTCCTTCTCTCCCTTCCTTCCTTCCTTCCTTCCTTCCTTCCTTCCTTCCTTTTCCTTTCTTCTTTTCTTCTTTCCCGTCTTCCTTCCTCTTTCTTTCTTTCTTTCTTTCTTTCTTCCTTTTCCTTTCTTTTTTTCTTTTTCCTTCCTTCCTTCCTTCCTTCCTTCCTTTCTCATCATTCTCCCCTTCTTCCTTCCCTTCTTTGATCACTTATCCATTCCCTTTCCTTCTTTGTTTTCTCTCTCCTTGGCCTCCCTCCTTCATTCTTTTTCTTCCTTCCTTCTTTCTTCCCTCTCTCCTTCTCTTCCTCCCTCCCTTTCTTTCTTCCTTCCTTCTTTCCTTCCTTTTCTTCCTTCTTTCCTCCTTCCTTCCTTCCTTCCTTTTCCTTCCTTCTTTTCTTCTTTTCCGTCTTCCTTCCTCTTTCTTTCTTTCTTTCTTTCTTCCTTTTCCTTTCTTTTTTTCTTTTTCCTTCCTTCCTTCCTTCCTTTCTCATCATTCTCCCCTTCTTCCTTCCCTTCTTTGCTCACTCATTCATTCCCTTTCCTTCTTTGCTTTCTCTCTCCTTGGCCTCCCTCCTTCATTCTTTGTCTTCCTTCCCTCTCTCCTTCCCTTTCTTTCTTTCTTTCTTTATTTATTTTCTTTCCCTCTTTCCCTCCCTTCTTCCCCCCTTTAAAAGTCAAAGCAGGGGGAATAAAACCAGATTGAGATTTTGTGTATGTTAGCACCATGCTGCTCGCATAATGGTGTTGGGCTGACAAATGCTAATTTTTTTTCCATCAGCGCATACCCCACAGTCTTTTCTTTTTTTTCCCCTCCCTTCCAAAGCGCCCTTAGGAGGGAAGAGAGCGCACCACAACGACACACATACACACAGATCCGAGACACGAGGAAGAGGGAAAAGGGGGAGCCGCTTCTGCATGCCACTTTGTAGCAAATGCAACAATGTGTAAATGCATAATTTATGTCCCACTCATAATTAAATGATGGAGCCTGCGGGAGGGACTTAAAAAAATGATCTCTGCACTTTTTCTCTCTCTCTTTCTCTCTTTCTTTCTCTCTTTCTCTCTCTCTCTCTCTGTCGAAATTGCCCAGAGTATTTTCAACCAAATGTGTTCTACTTTGTACTGAAAAGAGTTTCTTTTTTTCCCCTTCAGAAATATATATGTGGGGAGGGCGTTGATTGGGTTCTTTTTTTTCCTCCTCTTTTGAGTCCCTTGTTTTTTTCTTTTTTAAAGTTTTGCAATTAGTATCGGAGACATTCATTCATCTCTTTCTTTCTTCCTTCTTTCTTTTTCCTTCCTTCCTTCTTTCCTGCGTTGGTAGCGCAGCGGGTTAAACCGCTGAGCTGCTGAACTTGCTGACTGCAAGGTTAGCAATTCAAATCTGGGGAGTTGGGTGAGCTCCCACTGTTAGCTCCAGCTTCTGCCAACCTAGCAGTTCAAAAACATTCAACTGTGAGTAGATCGTCGAAGGCTTTCATGGCCAGAATCACTGGGTTGTTGTAGGTTTTTTCAGGCTATATGGTCATGTTCTAGAGGCATTCTCTCCTGACGTTTTGCCTACATCTATGGCAAGCATCCTCAGAGGTAGTGAGGTCTGTTGGAATTAGGGAAAAGGGTTTATATATCTGTGGGATGACCAGGGTGGGACAAAGGACTCTTGTCTGCTGGAGCTAGGTGTGAATGTTTCAGCTGACCACAGCTCCAGCAGACAAGAGTCCTTTTTCCCACCCTGGTCATTCCACAGATATATAAACCCACTTTCCTAGTTCCAACAGACCTCACTACCTCTGAGGATGCTTGCCATAGATGCAGGTGAAATGTCAGGAGAGAATGCTTCTAGAACATGGCCATATAGCCCGAAAAAACCTACACCAACCTAGTGAGTAGATCAATAGGAAGGTAACAATACTCCATGCAGTCATGCTGGCCACATGACCTTGGAGGTGTCCATGGACAACGCCGGCTCTTTGGCTTAGAAATGGAGATGAGAACCAACCTCCAGAGTCGGACACAACTAGACTTAATGTCAAGGGGAAACCTTTATCTTTACTATATTTTAAATTGTATGTTGACGTGTTTATGTCAAGCCAGTTTGAATCTCCTTCGGGAGAGATGGTTGTTGTTGTTGTTGTTATAATGTTTATTTATATCCCACGTTTTCTCTCCATACGGAGACTCAAAGTGTCTCACAATTAAAAGCATTGCCGTACAACTTAAAATATAACTTAAAATAGACAAATACACAAATAATAAAACAGTTTAAAGTGAGGAATAATAATAATGATGTATTGTCGAAGGCTTTCATGGCCGGAATCACTGGGTTGTTGTAGGTTTTTTTGGGCTATGGCCATGGTCTAGGGGCATTCTCTCCTGACGTTTTGCCTGCATCTATGGCAAGCATACTCAGAGGTAGTGAGGTCTAATCACCTCTCAACAAAAGTTTGCTCTAGGCACTGTCAGGCCATTATATGCTAATCAAGGTAGTCAGTTGAAACATTCACACCTAGCTCCAGCAGACAAGAGTCCTTTGTCCCACCCTGGACGTCATTCCACAGATATATAAACCCTTTTTTCCTAGTTCCAACAGACCTCACTACCTCTGAGGATGCTTGCCACAGATGCAGGCAAAACGTCAGGAGAGAATGCCTCTAGAACATGGCCATGGTCTTCAACAACCCAATAATAATAGTAATAATAATAAGGTAAAGGTAAAGGTTGTCCCTTGACATTAAGTCCAGTCGTGTCCGACTCTGGGACTCTGCTGCTCATCTCCATTTCTAAGCCAAAGAGCTGGCATTGTCCATAGACACCTCCAAGGTCATGTGGCCGGCATGCCTACATAGAGCGCCATTACCTTCCCACCGGAGCAGTACCTATTGATCTACTCACATTTGCATGTTTTCGAACTGCTAGGTTGACAGAAGCTGGGGCTGACAGCGGAAGCGCACACCGCTCCCTGGATTCAGGGGGTTCTGAATAATTATAATTATAATTATTATTATTATTATCATTTCCATGGTTCCAAGGATAATCCATCTCCTAACCTGAACCAAAATCCCCTATCTTCATTTCCTGGTTGTGTCCCATTCAACAATTGTTGTTGTTGTTGTTGCTGTTGTTGTTGTTGTTGTTGTTGTTATTATTATTATTATTATTATTATTATTATTATTATTATGGACTTAATGCCAGGAGAATACCTTTACCTTATCGGAGAATAGGAAGTTAACCAGAACAATAGGGAAGGATGCACTGACGGGGCATCACTTTGGGATGCATAGCATTGATCTCTCCCTTTGCAAAACGTGGGATATAAATAAACATAATAATAATAATAATAACAGCAACAACAACAATCTCTCCCATAGGAAATTCAAAGTGGCTTGACATAAAAACATCAACATACAATTTAAACTATAGTAAAGATAAAAGTTTCCCCTTGACATTAAGTCTAGTTGTGTCCGACTCTGGAGGGTGGTTCTCATCTCCATTTCTAGGCAGAAGAGCCGGCATTGTCCATAGACACCTCCTAAGGCATGTGGCCGGCATGACTGCATGGAGCACCGTTATCTTCCCATAGAAGCGGTACTTATTGATCTACTCACAGTTGCATGTTTTCGAACTGCTAGGTTGGCAGAAGCTGGGCCTAACAGCAGGAACTCACCAAACTCCCCAGATTTGAACTGCTAACATTGCAGTCAGCAAGTTCAGCAGCTCAGCGGTTTAACTCACTGTGCTACCAGCGCAGGAAAGAAGGAAGGAAGGAAAGGAAAGGGAGGAAAGAAAGAGATGAATTAATGTGAACTGCCAACTTAGTCAGCAAGTTCAGCAGCTCAGCGGTTTAACCCGCTGTGCCACCAGTGCAGGAAAGAAGGAAGGAAGGAAGGAAAAGGAAAGAAGGAAGGAAAGGAAGAAAGAGATGAATTAATTGTGAACGGCCAACTTAGTCAGCAAGTTCATCAGCTCAGCGGTTTAACCCACTGTGCCACCAGTGCAGGAAAGAAGGAAGGAAGGAAAAGGAAAGAAGGAAGGAAAGGAAGAAAGAGGTGAATTAATGTGAACTGCCAACTTAGTCAGCAAGTTCATCAGCTCAGCGGTTTAACCCACTGTGCCACCAGTGCAGGAAAGAAGGAAGGAAGGAAGGAAAAGGAAAATAGGAAGGAAAGGAAGAAAGAGATGAATTAATTGTGAACTGCCAACTTAGTCAGCAAGTTCAGCAGCTCAGCGGTTTAACCCGCTGTGCCACCAGTGCAGGAAAGAAGGAAGGAAGGAAGGAAGGAAAAGGAACGAAGGGAGGAAAGGAAGAAAGAGATGAATTAATGTGAACTGCCAACTTAGTCAGCAAGTTCAGCAGCTCAGCGGTTTAACCCGCTGTGCCACCAGTGCAGGAAAGAAGGAAGGAAGGAAGGAAGGAAGGAAGGAAGGAAAAGGAAAGAAGGGAGGAAAGGAAGAAAGAGATGAATTAATGTGAACTGCCAACTTAGTCAGCAGGTTCAGCAGCTCAGCGGTTTAACCCGCTGTGCCACCAGCGCAGGAAAGAAGGAAGGAAGGAAAAGGAAAGAAGGAAGGAAAGGAAGAAAGAGATGAATTAATTGTGAACTGCCAACTTAGTCAGCAAGTTCAGCAGCTCAGCGGTTTAACCCGCTGTGCCACCAGTGCAGGAAAGAAGGAAGGAAGGAAGGAAAAGGAACGAAGGGAGGAAAGGAAGAAAGAGATGAATTAATGTGAACTGCCAACTTAGTCAGCAAGTTCAGCAGCTCAGCGGTTTAACCCGCTGTGCCACCAGTGCAGGAAAGAAGGAAGGAAGGAAGGAAAAGGAAAGAAGGGAGGAAAGGAAGAAAGAGATGAATTAATGTGAACTGCCAACTTAGTCAGCAGGTTCAGCAGCTCAGCGGTTTAACCCACTGTGCCACCAGTGCAGGAAAGAAGGAAGGAAGGAAGGAAAAGGAAAGAAGGAAGGAAAGGAAGAAAGAGATGAATTAATGTGAATGGCCAACTTAGTCAGCAAGTTCAGCAGCTCAGCGGTTTAATCCGCTATGCCACCAGTGCAGGAAAGAAGGAAGGAAGGAAGGAAGGAAAAGGAAAGAAGGAAGGAAAGGAAGAAAGAGATGAATTAATTGTGAACGGCCAACTTAGTCAGCAAGTTCATCAGCTCAGCGGTTTAACCCACTGTGCCACCAGTGCAGGAAAGAAGGAAGGAAGGAAGGAAAAGGAAAGAAGGAAGGAAAGGAAGAAAGAGGTGAATTAATGTGAATGGCCAACTTAGTCAGCAAGTTCATCAGCTCAGCGGTTTAACCCGCTGTGCCACCAGTGCAGGAAAGAAGGAAGGAAGGAAGGAAAAGGAAAATAGGAAGGAAAGGAAGAAAGAGATGAATTAATTGTGAACTGCCAACTTAGTCAGCAAGTTCAGCAGCTCAGCGGTTTAACCCGCTGTGCCACCAGTGCAGGAAGGAAGGAAGGAAGGAAGGAAGGAAGGAAGGAAGGAAGGAAAAGGAAAATAGGAAGGAAAGGAAGAAAGAGATGAATTAATGTGAACTGCCAACTTAGTCAGCAGGTTCAGCAGCTCAGCGGTTTAACCCGCTGTGCCACCAGTGCAGGAAAGAAGAAAGGAAGGAAGGAAAAGGAAAGAAGGAAGGAAAGGAAGAAAGAGATGAATTAATGTGAACTGCCAACTTAGTCAGCAAGTTCAGCAGCTCAGCGGTTTAACCCGCTGTGCCACTAGTGCAGGAAAGAAGAAAGGAAGGAAGGAAAAGGAAAGAAGGAAGGAAAGGAAGAAAGAGATGAATTAATGTGAACGGCCAACTTAGTCAGCAAGTTCAGCAGCTCAGCGGTTTAATCCGCTGCACCACCGTATACAAATATGCAAACATAAAAGCAGGACTAAATAAAAACAGTATTTTTAAAATTCACAATTAAAATATATTAAAATATATTCAAAGTTTCAAGGGTTCATCGTTGTCCTTTCCCTTGAGGACAATTGGGACCAAAAGGCATCAAACCTTATGTCCCAATTTGATCTCAATTCGAGTTGGGACTAAATGGCTAGATTGAGGCCAAGCGAAGAACGGCACTGCATAGTATCAAGGTTGGATCCTCATATGTGAGTTTATTCCCTCCCAGACGCTCCCTTTTTTAATTGCGTTGCCAAAGCTCTCCTCCCGAGGGAAGAGGGAGATGTGACAGCTGTCTTTCCTCGAGGCTTAAGGGTTCAAAGGTGGATAACATCCCTTTTTAATATTATTATAATAATACTATAAAGCATCTGAATCTTATCTTGATCGCCAATTACGTTTTGTGCTTCTCTGTCACCTGAACTGGGTGTTTTGGGAATGGAGAGGCACGTCATGGCCAAACCCGTTTGGGTTTTCTCTTTGACGGAAGCCTTGGGTGCAATCGGGATGGGTGCGAGTGTCATCTAAATTCATCTCAGAAGCCAGCAAAGACTCAATAGTTTCAAATAAAGTAGCCCCATTGGATGTATAGGATGAGAAGTCTCTTTTAAGGACCTCTCCAAAGGTCCTTAAGGTTCAGCACCTTGGAGAGCTCCCTCAACCCAGAGTGGATTCTTTGCCCCATTGACATGGTGACATCCATATATATATATATATATATATATATATATATATATATCCATATATATATATATATATATATATATATATATATCCATATATATCAATACCCTTGTCTCAATGGGTGGCATGTCCCTGGTGTAACCAAGAACTACCAGAAACCATGGAAATGTCATAAGATAACCATGTGTGTGTGTGTGTGGATATATAGATGAATACCCTTGTCTCCATGGGAGGCATGTCCCTGGTGTAACCAAGAACTACCAGAAACCATGGAAATGTCATAAAATAACCACACACACACACATATATATGGGTATATATGGATATATAGATGAATACCCTTGTCTCCATGGGAAGCATGTCCCTGGTGTAACCAAGAACTTCCAGAAACAATGGCAATGTCATTAAATAACCACACACACACACACATATATGGGTATATATGGATATATATGGATATATAGATGAATACCCTTGTCTCCATGGGAGGTATGTCCCTGGTGTAACCAAGAACTACCAGAAACTATGGAAATGTCATAAAATAACCACACACACACACACACACACACACACACACACACATATATATATATATAGGTATATATAGGTATATATGGATATATATGGATATATAGATGAATACCCTTGTCTCCATGGGAGGCATGTCCCTGGTGTAACCAAGAACTACCAGAAACCATGGAAATGTCATAAAATAACCACACACACACACACACACACACACATATGGATATATATGGATATATATGGATATATAGATGAATACCCTTGTCTCCATGGGAGGCATGTCCCTGGTGTAACCAAGAACTACCAGAAACCATGGAAATGTCATAAAATAACCACACACACACACACACATATGGATATATATGGATATATATGGATATATAGATGAATACCCTTGTCTCCATGGGAGGCATGTCCCTGGTGTAACCAAGAACTACCAGAAACCATGGAAATGTCATAAAATAACCACACACACACACACACATATATATATATATGGATATATATGGATATATATGGATATATAGATGAATACCCTTGTCTCCATGGGAGGCATGTCCCTGGTGTAACCAAGAACTACCAGAAACCATGGAAATGTCATAAAATAACCACACACACACACACACATATGGATATATATGGATATATATGGATATATAGATGAATACCCTTGTCTCCATGGGAGGTATGTCCCTGGTGTAACCAAGAACTACCAGAAACCATGGAAATGTCATAAAATAACCACACACACACACATATGGATATATAGATGAATACCCTTGTCTTCATGGGAGGTATGTCCCTGGTGTAACCAAGAACTACCAGAAACCATGGAAATGTCATAAAATAACCACACACACACACACACATATTGAAAAGAAGCAGGGAAGCTGAGGGATGATTTATTGTTGCCACCAATTTGAAAGGAACCAGTATTCAGGAGGTTTTACCCCAGTTCCCAATTTTAAAAAGAACTAGCCGATTTGCAATGGAGGTTGCCGATTAGGAACCAAATTTACCATCAAGTTAGGAGGGAGGCTGTTCAATTGCACCTCCTCCTTTATTAAGAAAGTAATAACTTAGTAGTAATGACACTGTATATACTGTAGCGTGACTGGAGAGAAGAATGTAGATTTATTTGGTTACTTTTCCCTGCGTTTCTGCCACCACGTGAGGTAAGTTGTAATATTGTGAGAAATGGCACTTTGGACACAGAATAGACGGAGCTGAGGCGACCTTCAAATAAAAGTTAACAATTTTATTAAGTACACAGCATGTGGTTGCAAGACGTAACTTTTCCTTGTTGCACTTGGAATAATACTTGTAACTTTAACAGTTCATTCTTTCAAGTAACACAGTATCTTTCTGACGTAGAGCACTTGTTTCAGACAAAGTTTCCATACAGGGATGTTTCCCTTAGTTGATCCTCCCTAGATCAAATACTAAGTAAACTGTTCTTTAGCCTCTCCTTAGACTAAAAGAATACCAGCTATGTTTCATCATTCGGCTGCACTAGCCTGAGAAACTTCCAATAGCCAAACCCAGCTTTTCAAAGCCTCAAGTTTTGCTTCACAAGTCACTCCGCCACCTTTCCTTTCCTTCTCTCCCAACTCCTAACTCCTCACTCCTCTGAACCTAACTCCTCTAAACCTAAACCCCTAACTGATTTTTAACTGCCGTTTTTTCAAACTCTCCCCTCTAAGCTCCTCCCACTTCCCTCTCTCCTGCATCGGTCTCCATGGCAACGCACATGGAGAACTCCTCTGACTTAGGCCACTCCAGCATTACTGCAGCCAATCTAAACACAAATACAGTTAAAATCATACAATTTATAATCAACTCCTGTACACATATATATATGGATATATAGATGAATACCCTTGTCTCCATGGGAGGCATGTCCCTGGTGTAACTGAGACCTACCAGAAACCATGGAAATGTCATAAAATAACCACACACACATATATAGATTAATACTCTTGTCTCCATGGGAGGCATGTCCCTGGTGTAACCAAGAACTACCAGAAACCATGGAAATGTCATTAAATAACCCTATATTTGGTGCCAGGATTCCATTGGAAGATCTAGAAATTCCTAGAGGCATCCCATTGATGGATGACCCTTAACAATCCCAATAATAGTAACAATAATAATAATAATAATAATAATAATAATAATAATAATATCAACAATCCTACTCCGTTTTCCACTCTGAAACGAGACTTGTATCTCCAAAGCGGCTCCTTCCTATAGCGGTGGCTGGTTGCTTTCCTCTCTATGTGTTAATGATGAGTTATGGTTTCATTTTCCTCTTATGATGGAAAACCCGGCATTGCTCTCTCTCCGCTTAAAAGGTGGCATCAATATCACTCCCAGCCAGTCTTTTACTCCGTAATGCACTCAACGGCCCCGCAGAGTGCTTGTTTGTGTGATTAATATTTGGGTTTTTTTCTGCAGAGGTTTGCTGTAAGCAAGACTTTAATCACACTCGAGTCATTTAGGAATAACTTATAGAATTATCACTGCATAATGTGCCGGGGATCCTGACGGAAATGGATGGCGCGGATCCTCGGCAGCTTCTGCTGCGTCCCTTTCACCATCGCCGGGCGTCCATCCGGTTGAGCCTCCGGAGATTTCCGGCGTCTGGAGGAATATGGATTGTGTCTGTTGGGAGGAAGAAGGGGCGGCCTGGAAATGGAAACCAAAACACTATGGGAAACCTCAGTCTCCTTTCTGTTGCAGGCGATGATGACGACTACTATGTCCTCCTCCTCCTCATGCTCTTCATCTTCTTCTACCACTTCCCTTCCTCCTCCTCCTCCTCTTCCTCTTCTTCTCATTCCACTTCTCCTTAACCCCTCCTCTTCCTCATTCTTCTTCACTTCCTCCTCTTCTTCACCTCCATCTTCTTCTGCTTTCCTTCTTCTTCTTCTTCTTCTTCTTCCACCTCTTCTACTCCTCCTCCTCCTTCCTCTCCTCATCCTCTTCTTTTTTTATTCCACTTCTCCTTAACCCCTTATCTTCCTCATTCTTCACCTCCTCCTCTTCTTCATCTCCATCTTCTTCTGCTTTCCTCCTTCTTCTTCTTCTTCTTCTTCTTCTTCTTCTTCTTCTTCTTCTTCTTCCACCTCTTCTACTCCTCCTCCTCCTTCCTATCCTCCTCCTCTTCTTTTTTTTATTCCACTTCTCCTTAACCCCTTATCTTCCTCATTCTTCACCTCCTCCTCTTCTTCATCTCCATCTTCTTCTGCTTTCCTTCTTCTTCTTCTTCCACCTCTTCTACTCCTCCTCCTCCTCCTTCCTATCCTCCTCCTCTTCTTTTTTTATTCCACTTCTCCTTAACCCCTCCTCTTCCTCATTCTTCTTCACTTCCTCCTCTTCTTCATCTCCATCTTCTTCTGCTTTCCTTCTTCTTCTTCTTCTTCTTCTTCTTCTTCTTCCACCTCTTCTACTCCTCCTCCTCCTCCTTCCTATCCTCCTCCTCTTCTTTTTTTATTCCACTTCTCCTTAACCCCTTATCTTCCTCATTCTTCACCTCCTCCTCTTCTTCATCTCCATCTTCTTCTGCTTTCCTCCTCCTTCTTCTTCTTCTTCTTCTTCTTCTTCCACCTCTTCTACTCCTCCTCCTTCCTCTCCTCCTCCTCTTCTTTTTTTATTCCACTTCTCCTTAACCCCTCCTCTTCCTCATTCTTCTTCACTTCCTCCTCTTCTTCATCTCCATCTTCTTCTGCTTTCCTTCTTCTTCTTCTTCTTCTTCTTCTTCTTCTTCTTCTTCTTCTTCCACCTCTTCTACTCCTCCTCCTCCCTCTCCTCCTCCTCTTCCTTTTTTATTCCACTTCTCCTTAACCCCTCATCTTCCTCATTCTTCACCTCCTCCTCTTCTTCATCTCCATCTTCTTCCACTTTCTCTCCTCCTTTTCCTTTTTTCTTCTTCTTCCTCCTCCTCCTCTTATTATTCCACTTCTCCTCCTTCCTTTCCTCCTCCTCCTCCTCCTCTTGTTCTTTTTCTTCTTTTCCCCCTTCTCCTCTTCTTATTCCATCCCTCTTTATCACCTCCTTCTCTTCATTCTTCTTCCCCTCTTTCCCCATTTTTTTCTACGTCCCTTTCTCCTCTCTTTCTTCTTCATCATCATCTCTTTCTTCTTCCCCTTCTCCTCTTCTCCTTTTCCTTCTTCTTCCCACTTCTCCTTCTCCTTTTCCCATCATCCTCTTCTTATTATTATTTCACTTCTTCTCATCCCCCTCCTCTTCCTCTTTTTCATTTCCGTCTTTTTCCACTTCCCTTCCTGCTCTTCTTCCTCCTCTTGTTCTCTGTCTCATGATAGTGATGATCAATGTGTTACCCGCTTCTTCTTGCATCTCCAATACATATATTAAAAGATGAACACACATTAGAATTAACTCAATGGACCCTAATTCTGTGGGTTGTTCAAACCAGCAAGATGTGAGACTCAATAGTCTATGGAACTCCTTCTATCTTTTAGGAGAGAACCATGAAAGTAGTAGAGTACATGTTGACTGGGTCTTTTCTAACTGGGATGGAGACGGTTGCATATTGATGGTGTTATTATACCTAGGCCACTTGGAGACCTATAAACATCTGTGCATTTAAGGCAGTGTTTCCCAACCTTTTTTGATCAGGGACCACTTGACCAAGGACCACTTTGACCAGAGACCTCTTGGTTGGGAACCACTTTGACCAGGGATCTCTTGACCAGGGATGACTTTGATCAAAGACCACTTTGACTTGGGACCACTTTGACTTGTGACCACTTTGACTTGGGATCACTTTGACCAGGGACCACTTTGACCAGGGATCACATTGACTTGGGACCACTTTGACTGGGGACCACTTGACTAGGGACCACTTTGACCAGGGACCACTTCACCAGGGACCACATTGACTAGGGACCACTTTGACCAGGGACCACTTTGACTGGGGACCACTTTGACCAGGAACCACATTGGCTTGGGACTACTTTGACTAGGGACCACTTTGACTTGGGACCACTTGACTAGGGACCACTTTGACAAGGGACCACTTTGACCAGGGACCACATTAGCTTGGGACCACCTTGACTTGTGACCACTTTGACTAGGGACCACTTGGACGAGGGACCACCTTGACTTGTGACCACTTTGACTAGGGACCACTTTGACTATGGACCACATTGACTTGGGACCACTTTGACTAGGGACCACTTTGACTTGGGACCACTTTGACCAGGGACCACTTTGACCAGGGACCACTTTGACCAGGGACCACTTGACCAGGGACCACTTTGACTATGGACCACTTGACTAAGCACCACTTTGACCAGGGACCACACTGACTTGGGACCACTTTGACTAGGGACCACTTGACCAGGGACCTCATCAGCTCTAGTTTCTGATACAGACCATATGCCATCCAGTAGTTGCCATCTGCTCGCCCACAGAAAAACTATATTTAATAATCTAGAGCCACGGACCTTATTTTAGGTCTCACGGCCTGGAAACTACTGATTTAAGGGCATTGCCTTTGGCCTACTGTTGGGTCCAATATTAACACTTCTCTCTTTTGACATCTGGCACAGGTCCTGGAGCGGTTATTCCAGAAGGGCTTCACCGTGGCGGCGTCCTGCGGTGGAGGGGTGGACTCCTCCCAGTTCAGCGAGTACGTTTTATGCCGCGAAGACCGACGGCCGCAGCCCAACTCTGCCATCAGGATAAAGCAAGAGCCCCTGGACTGAAGGACTCCTGGACTCCGCTCCCCTTCTTTCCGTTGTGAACGTAGACGTGTTGAATCCTAGTCCCTTTCGACGGAGTTTTGGCAAGACAGTATTATGGCGGGCGTCGTCTTCGGCGCATCCGGAGACGACTCTTTCGGACAATGGCGGAAGCAACGATGCAACTACGTTGTGTTCCTCGAGCCTGGCGTTTTGTGGGATTGTGTCGCTGCCAATGTGGGAGCTCCGCCAATGCCAAGAGTGACCCTTTGACTGGACGTTGATTGGGAAATGTGTATCATTTTTGAAGGATGGCTCCAGGCACCTTTCTGGAGGACAGGATCCTCCTCCTCTTCTTCCTCCTCCTCCTCCGCTCTCAATGGCTCCAAGAGCCGGAAGGAAGCTTGGCGTTGCGCGGAGTTGTCTTCCCTTCCTTCCCGTCTCCTTCCAAACGTGCTTTTAACTCCTCCGTTTCTTCCCCGTTGTACGTCGCCGACGGTTTTTCCCCCCTTTTGCCCGTTGTATCAAATGGCTTATTTTTCTACAAACGCTTCCCGTTCTCCGTCTTCAGGGACCGATCCATGTTCTCTTCTGGTGCTGAACTCATTTTTTGGAAACTTCTCCGTCCCACTATGAGACATCCTATGGGGAGGGGAATGGGGAAATAACATTTCGCCAATTGCTCCAAGAACATTTACATTTTGGAAACGGAGACTCCAACGAGGTTGCTCGACATTAAACCGACCCTGTCATGGAGGCCAAGTTTAGGTTGTGTGCTTCTTTCCGTTGACATAGCGGCCATGCAGCCTCGGTCCAATTTCCCCGTTGTTTTGATAGTTGTCTACCTATGAAACCCAGATTTTTAAAAAGCCAACTGTTGTATCGATCAGATCAAACCATTCTCTTGCAAGTTTTATGTCTCTGCATGAAGCATCTCTCTATCGGCTCTTTTCAGCAAAAGCTTTGCAAAGCCCAGACTCTTAAACAGGCCCTTTTGGTTAAATGGAATTGGTTGCATTCTTAAAGCAAATCTATGCGGTTCTCCCGTCGTTTGGGAGCAATAGCATTGGGCCTTGCAACTGCAGAGATGTCAAACTCGGATTGTGCAATACATCCATTTGCAAAAGTCGTGGGGAGACATGTATCATGCCCATTGTGTAATCCCTTTCATTGTATTTTGTGAGCAAAACTATGCCCTCTGAAGGGTTCTGTTCACAAAATGTAACAATCCAGGGGTAACAATAATATATTTCCTCCAACTGGTGTTGCATTGCAGCTCCCGTCACTCTTCACCATTGGCTGTGTAGTTCCCCCATCATTCGGGAGAACCCGCGTTTGCAAAAATCGTGGGGAAACGTGTATTGTGCCCATTGTGCAACCTCTTAAGTTGTATTTTGTGAGCAAAACAATGCCCTCTGAAAGGTTACGTGCACAAAATGTAAGAACTCAGAGGTAAGAATCATATTTCCTCCAATTGGTGTTGCATTGCAGCTCCCATCACTCTTTGCCATTGGCTGTGTGGTTCTCCCGTCATTTGGGAGAACCCGCATTTGCAAAAATCGTGGGGAGACGTATATCGTGCCCATTGTGCAACCTCTTTAATTGTATTTTGTGAGCAAAACTATGCCCTCTGAAGGGTTCTGTTCACAAAAGGTAATAATCCAGGGATAACAATAATATATGTCCTCCAATTGGGGTTGCATTGCAACTCCCATCACTCTTTGCCATTGGCTGTGTGGTTCTCCCGTCATTCAGGAGAAATAACACTAGCCTTGCAACTGCAGAGACATCAAACTCAGATCGTGCAATGTATCCATTTGCAAAATTGTGGGGAGATGTGCATCGTGCCCATTGTGCAACCTCTTTAATTGTATTTTGTGAGCAAAGCAATGCCCTCTGAAGGGTGCTGTTCACAAAATATAATAATCCAGGTGTAACAACCATATATTTCCTCCAATTGGTGTTGCATTGCAGCTCCCATCGCTCTTAACCATTGGCTGTGTGTTTCTCCCGTCATTCGGGAGAACCCGCATTTGCAAAAATCGTGGGGAGACCTTTATCGTGCCCATTGTGCAACCTCTTTCATTGTATTTTGTGAGCAAAACAATGCCCTCTAAAAGGTTCTGTTCACGAAATATAATAATCCCGAGGTAACAATCATATATTTCATCCAATTGGTGTTGCATTGCAGCTCCCATTGCTCTTAACCATTGGCTGTGTGGTTCTCCTGTCATTCAGGAGAACCCGCGTTTGCAAAAATCATGGGGAGACATACATCATGCCCATTGTGCAACCTCTTTCATTGTATTTTGTGAGCAAAACAATGCCCTCTGAAGGGTTCTGTTCACAAAAGGTAATAATTCAGGGGTAACAATAATATATTTCCTCCAATTGCAGCTCCCATCACTCCTCGGCTGTGTGGTTTTCCCATCATTCAGGAGAAATAATACTGGGCCTTGCAACTGCAGAGACATCAAACTCAGATCGTGCAATGCATCCGTTTGCAAAAATTGCGGGGAGACGTGTATTCTGCCTATTGTGCAACCTCTTTCATTGTATTTTGTGAGCAAAACAATGCTCTCTGAAGGGTTCTGTTCACAAAATATAATAATCCAACGGTAAAATTGGTGTTGCATTGCAACTCCCATCACTCTTCGCCATTGGCTATGTGGTTCTCCCGTCATTCGGGAGAAATAACATTGGGCCTTGCAACTGCAGAGACATCAAACTCGGATCATGCAATGCATCCGTTTGCAAAAATCGTGGGGAGATGTGTATTGTGCCCATTGTCCAACCTCTTTAATTGTATTTTGCTCACAAAACGATGCCCTCTGAAGGGTTCTCTTCACAAAATGTAATGATCCAGGGGTAACAACCATATATTTCCTCCAATTGGTGTTGCATTGCAGCTCCCATCACTCTTTGCCATTGGCTGTGTGGTTCTCCCGTCGTTCGGGAGAAATAACACTGGGCCTTGCAACTGCAGAGACATCAAACTCGGATCGTGCAATGCATTCGTTTGCAAAAATCGTGGGGAGACATGTTTTCTGCCCATTGTGCAACCTCTTTCATTGTATTTTGTGAGCAAAACGATGCTCTCTGAAGGGTTCTGTTCACAAAATATAATAATCCAACGGTAAAATTGGTGTTGCATTGCAACTCCCATCACTCTTTGCCATTGGCTGTGTGGTTCTCCCGTCATTTGGGAGAAATAATACTGGGCCTTGCAACTGCAGAGACATCAAACTCGGATCGTGCAATGCATCCGTTTGCAAAAATTGCAGGGAGACATTTCCTGCAATTGGTGTTGCATTGCAGCTCCCATCACTCTTCTCCATTGGCTGTGTGGTTCTTCCGTCGTTTGGGAGAACCCACGTTGCAAAAATCGTGGGGAGACGTGTATCGTGCCCATTGTGCAACCTCTTTCATTGTATTTTGTGAGCAAAACGATGCCCTCTAAAGGGTTCTGTTCACAAAATATAATAATCCAGGAGTAACAATCATGTATTTCTTCCAATTGGTGTTGCATTGCAACTCCCATCACTCTCCGCCATTGGCTGTGCCGCTAAGAGGATGCTTGGAGTTGCAAATCTAACAACTTCTGGGCGGCTATGCAATTGCCAACGATAAACAAAAGGCCAATACATGCCATTTTCACCGTCCCCGGGGCATCTTTATTATATTTCCTTATTGAAGAGAGCTACAAAATGGCAGTATTAGCATTCCTTTCGGTATTTTTTTCCCACCCCGAAATGTTTTGCAGACGTTTTCATTAAACCATGCATTGATTTACAGTCACTGTTGATACAGATGGATTAAAAGCAATCAGATTAGCAGCAACCCAAGGAAAACGTGGTATGAAGACTTCTTCATCCCCAAAAGGATATGGAAGCATAGAGATTGGGGAAACCGAGGCTGGATCTACACTGCCATATAATATGGTTTGAAACTGCATTATATGGTCAGTATGGATTCATATAATGTGACTTAAAGGCACTGAACTGCATTATATAGCTCTACATCGACCATATAATGCAGTTTGAAATTGTGTGCTTAGTGTGAAGACAAATATAATGTGGTTTGTACGTGCTAAACTGCATTATATGGATATACACTGACTATATAATGCATTTATATTAATATATTTTATTTATGAGCCCCCAATGGCAAAGGGGTTAAACTGCTGAGCTGCTGAAATTGCTGACCGAAAGGTTGACTGATCGAATCCGGGGAGTGGGATGAGCTCCTGCTGTTAGCCCCAGCTTCTGCCAACCTAGCAGTTTGAAAACATGCAAATGTTACTAGATCAATAGATAACGCCTTGGTGGGAAGGTAGCGACACTCCATGCGGTCATGCTGGCCACATGACCTTGGAGATGTCTATGGACAATGCCAGCTCTTCGGCTTCAGCAGTACTCGACTCTGACTACGAGGAGATGCTCCTGATTGAGTCACCGGCATATCCTTATGGGCACCTTTTATTACCTTCCCGCTTAAAGTGGTACCTATTTATCTACTCACATTGCTGTTTTCGATCTGCTAGGTGAGCAGGAGCTGGGGCTGACAGTGGGAGCTCACCCCGACCTGGTTTGAATTGCCAAACTTCCGATCGGCAAGAGTTTCTGTAGCTCATCGGTTTAACTGGTGTTACAGTGGGTTAAACTGCTGAAGTTGCAGACCGCAATATCATCAGTTTGAATCCAGGGAGCGAGGTGAGCTCCCATTGTTAGCCCCAGCGTCTGCCAGTATAGCAGTTCAAAAACATACAAATATGAGTATAATAATAATAATGATAATAATAAACTTTATTCATAACCTGCCACCATCTCCCCTGCACTGCTGAAGTTGCTGACCGAAAGATCGTCAGTCTGAATCCAGGGAGCGGGGTGAGCTCCCACTGTTAGCCCCAGCTTCTGCCAATCTAGCAGTTCGAAAACATACAAATAGGAATATAATAATAATAATAATAATAATAATAATAATAATAATAATCTTGATTTATAACCTGCCAACATCTCCCCAAAGGGGACTTGGGGCAGCTGACATGAAGTACCGCTCTGTTGGGAAGGTAATGGCGCACCATGTAGTCGTGCCGGGGAGCGGGGTGAGCTCCTGCTGTTAGCCCCAGCTTCTGCCAACCTAGCAGTTTGAAAACATGCAAATGTGAGTAGATCAATAGGTAATGCCTTGGTGGGAAGGCGGCAGAGCTCCATGCAGTCATGCCGGCCACATGACCTTAGAGGTGTCTATGGACAATGCCGGCTCTTCGGCTTAGAAATGAAGATAAGCACCAGAGTCGGGACATGACTAGACTTCATATCAGGGGAAACCTTTACCTTTTCCTTAGCGGTTTAACCCGCTGTGCTAAGCCTAGACTAATCCAGTTCAAAACTGCAATGTGGCAGTATAGATCCAGCCTGAAATGCTCTCAGAGCCATTCATCTCCATAAATGTACATAAAATCAAGTCAAAATGGCCAATGCATTTGCTGCAGAACAAATAAAGTTGTCGAAGGCTTTTATGGCCGGGATCACTGGGTTGTTGTAGTTTTTTTGGGGCTATATGGCCATGATCTAGAGGCATTCTCTCCTGACGTTTCGCCCGCATCTATGGCAAGCATCCTCAGAGGTAGTGAGGTCTGTTGGAATTAGGAAATTGGGTTTATATATCTGTGGAATGACCAGGGTGGGACAAAGGACTCTTGTCTGCTGGAGCTGTGGTCAGCTGAAACATTCACACCTAGCTCCAGCACACAGGAGTCCTTTGTCCCACCCTGGCTATTCCACAGATATATAAACCCTTTTCCCTAGTTCCAAAAGACCTCACTACCTCTGAGGATGCTTGCCATAGATGCAGGCGAAACGTCAGGAGAGAATGCCTCTAGACCATGGCCATATAGCCCGAAAAAACTACAACAACCGAAATAACAAAGTTGTTTTGGATGCCAAATCGAGCCAGTTCTCATTCTGTTACTTCTTTGATATTTCGTTGACTTTTTCTGTACGCGCTTCCCACATGGAATGGATTTTTGTATATGTTTTGCCCATTGACTTGTGTATTTTCCAACAAGATGCATTTTTAACACAGTCTCTAAGAGGTTTTTGTTTGCACAAAATGCACTGCGGATGTGCAGATCTTTGAGGCAAAGGTGCACAAAAAATAGTCATTTTGGCAAGAAATACTTTTCCCGGTGTTGAATTAGAACATTTGTTATTGCAAAAGCTTTGGTGGACTATCCACGTCTATTTCATGAGCTTTGGATGGAAAACAATAGAGGTCGAGCATCCTTTATCCAGATTCTGAAATACTCCAAAATATTGTCGAAGGCTTTCATGGCTGGAATCACTAGGTTCTTGTGGGTTTTTTCGGGCTATAGGGCCATGTTCTAGAGGCATTCTCTCCTGACGTTTCGCCTGCATCTATGGCAAGCATCCTCACTACCTCTGAGGATGCTTGCCAAAGATACAGGCGAAACGTCAGGAGAAATGCCTCTAGAACATGGCCCTATAGCCCGAAAAAACCCACAAGAACCTACTCCAAAATACTCCAAAAAACCGAACCTTTGCTTTCCTACGATTCAGAATACCCAAACTTTTATGTTCAAACGTATTGTGTATCAAACTGCCTTCAGGCTGTGTTTGTAAGATATATATGAGACATAAATGGATTGTATTTAGATTTGTATTTAAGTCCGAAATCCAAAACACTTCCAAGCCCAAAAGTTTCAGATAAGGGAGACTCAGCTGTGCTTCGTATTGGAATTGGCATTGAAACTACCAATGGGGAAACCATAAGAAGTCCTTTATGTCCACACTTGCTATTGTATCCTGGATTATTACAGGATAATAATTTGAAAAAAGAGAGTTTAGGTCTCCAAAATAAAGAAGCAGCAGGAAAAGTGCTCCAAAAGGGAATGCTGGCACAGGAAATAATAATAATTTCTGGTGGGTCCGTATGTGGCTGTGGAGCCCTATTCTTGACCTCCATGTTCTTCCGCAGTGAGGGCATCGGTTTACAGGTGGAAAGCGGTCTCGGTTGGGGTTGGCTTGATGTGCCTTCCTCTTGGCACATTTCTCTCTTTCACCTTCCATTCGTGCCTCTTCAGATTCCGCAGCACTGCTGGTCACAGCTGACCTCCAACTGGAGCGCTCAAGGGCCAGGGCTTCCCAGTTCTCAGTGTCTATGCCAGAGTTTTTAAGGTTGGCTTTGAGCCCATCTTTCAATCTCTTTTCCTGCCCGCCAACATTCTGTTTTCCATTCTTGAGTTCGGAGTGGAGCAACTGCTTTGGGAGACGGTGGTCGGGCATCTGGACAACGTGGCCGGTCCTTTATCCAGATTCTGAAATACTCCAAAATATTGTCGAAGGCTTTCATGGCTGGAATCACTAGGTTCTTGTGGGTTTTTTCGGGCTATAGGGCCATGTTCTAGAGGCATTCTCTCCTGACGTTTCGCCTGCATCTATGGCAAGCATCCTCAGAGGTAGTGAGGTCTGTTGGAATTAGGAAATTGGGTTTATATATCTGTGGAATGGCCGGGGTGGGGCAAAGGACTCTTGTCTGCTGGAGCTGTGGTCAGTTGAAACATTCACACCTAGCTCCAGCAGACAAGAGTCCTTTGTCCCACCCTGGTCATTCGCGTTGGTGGCGGAGGAGCATCGCTTCAATGCTGGTGGTCTTTGCTTCTTCCAGCACACTGACATTTGTCCGCTTGTCTTCCCAAGAGATTTGCAGGATTTGCAGGATTTTCCGGAGGCAGCGCTGATGGAATCGTTCCAGGAGTTGCATGTGAAGTCTGTAGACAGTCCATGTTTCACAGGCATATAGTAGGGTTGAGATGACAGTGGATTTATCAACAAGCACCTTGGTCTCTCTACGGATGTCCCGGTCCTCAAACACTCTCTGATTCATTCGGAAAAACGCTGCACTCGCAGAGCTCAGGTGGTGTTGTATTTCGGTGTTGATGTTGACTTTGGTAGAGAGGTGGCTGCCAAGGGAGCGGAAATGGTCAACATTTTCTAATGTTACACCATTCAGCTGTATTAATTGGCATTGGAAAGGGTTTGGCTGGTGACTGCTGGAGCAGCACTCATATTATTATTATTATTATTATTATTATTATTATTATTCAAATAAAAATTGTGTTTATAATAATATTAATAATAATAACAGCAACAACTACTACTACCAAACGTAATAATAACCAAACTTATTATTATTTGATGCACAACAAAATGAGTCCACAGAAAACAAGATCACTCTGCTGGCTGTTGTGTTGGATCACACGTCGGACACTTCCCAAGTGTCTAGGACTGTGTGATGTATTGACAAATAATGCTTACAGATCCCTGTAGGGTGGCCTTTTGCAGCCAACAGGTGGTAATTTTGTCATCCCCGATTATTTTTAAGTGCAGACCAAAGTCTTTAGGCACTGCACCCAGTGTGCTGATCCCCACTGGGACCCCCTTGACTGGCTTGTGCTGAAGTCTTTGCCGTTCAATCTTTAAATTCTCCTATCATGTCAGTTTTCCCAGTTGCTTCCCATCAATTCTGCCATCATCTCACACACATCTCACCACGCTAAAACAGTGGATGTGGCTCTTAATGAGACATGCCGCATTATCACAGGGTGTCTGCGCCCTACACCACTGGAGAAATTACACTGCTTAGCCGGTATTGCACCACCTGACATCCGCCGGGAAGTAGCAGCCAATAGTGAAAGGACCAAGGCAGAGACATCTCCAGCTCATCCCCTGTTTGGGTATCAGCCAGCACGTCAATGACTTAAATCAAGAAATAGTTTTCTTAGATCTACAGAGACACTCGCTGGAACACCTCAGCAAGCGAGAGTCCAAAAGTGGCAGGCTCAAACCCAGCACCTCAACCAATGGCTGATACCAAAGGAGAGACTCCCCCCTGGGCACACAGAAGACTGGGCGACTTGGAAGGCGCTGAACAGACTGCGCTCTGGCACCACGAGATGCAGAGCCAATCTTCAGAAATGGGGCTACAAAGTTGAATCCATGACATGCGAGTGCGGAGAGGAGCAAACCACAGACCACCTGCTGCAATGCACCCTGAGCTCTGCCACATGCACAATGGAGGACCTCCTTGCGGCAACACCAGAGGCACCCCAAGGAGCCAGATACTGGTCAAAGGAGATTTAATCAGCTACCAAGTTTGCAAAATTTGTTTTTTTTTATCTGTTTGTTTATTTCGTTCTGTTAGAAATGTAATGTTCTGGTTGCGGATGACACGATAAATAAATCATCTGGGATTGCAACATTGACAATTTATACTCCCCCCCCCCCCCCCCCCAATGATCATGAGATCAGGAGCATTGTGCTCCAAAACTCTGTCTGTCTGAATCTGGAAGTCCTAGAGGAGTTTGGCGTGTTCATTTTCTGTAACGTTTTCCGGCTTGTGATCCCACCAGTTCTTTGTCACAGGCAGATGGTATTTGTGGCTCAAGTTCCACATCTGAGCAACAGTGTTGTGTCTCTGCTTGTAGTCTGTCTGCAATCTTCTTGCAGCAGCTGAGGATGAGATCTATCTTTTCGTCTGCTTCCTTGCAGAGTCTACACTTGGGATATGTCGTTGACATTTCAATTCTGGCTTTGATTACTTATTATTATTATTATTATTATTATTATTATCTGTGTTGGCATTCTTTTTGGCATTCCATTATAATATTAACAACAACAACAACAACAACAACAACCAAATGTAGTAACAAAACCTTTGCAAAACAACCTTGTTGAGATCGTCTCAAACTAATAATGGTTTGAGAATCATTCTTCTGGGATAACTTTCCTTGGAAACTATTGTTTGGTGCAGTCTGAGAAAGCAGAAAAACTCGACTCTTTCTCCAAAGGTCCTTTGGAAGAGTTGCGGTTTGATTTTTCTCACCCGCCACTCTTTCGGATTAATGTTTGCAAGGCTTCTTTATGTTCCCATAAACCTGCTTTTGGTCCTTATTAAAGTCTTTGGGGAAGGAAGGCGGCACGAAAGGCTCTTGCAGAAGGTTTGCGCCATGACGCCACAAGCCTCGGCTGCAAAACAAAGCCGCAAAACATCTGGAAGCAATCGCTTTGGGAGGAGAAATGGACCTCCCCTAAAAAGCAAAGACGTTCCGATGTTGCCGAATGCAACGTTTGCTATTTTGATTGGCTTTTCTTTCTTTTAATGCTTGCATCTTGGAAACAGCCATGCCAAAGACAGCAGGCACTATAATTCATCATGACAAAAGTGAATTGGTTACAGTTATAATGTATTGAAAAACACAAACAAAGTTAAAAACTTGGCATTGCATTAAATGTCCTTTGACCAGTAGCTGGCCACTTGTAGTACCTCTGGTGTCGCTGTGAGAAGGTCCTCCATTGTGAATGTGGCAGGGCTCAGTTTGCATTGTAGTCAGTGGTCTGTGGTTTGCTCTTCTCTGCATTCGCATGTCGTGGACTCCACTTTGTGGCCCCATTTCTTAAGGTTGGCTCTGCATCTCGTGGTGCCAGAGTGCAGTCTGTTCAGCCCCTTCCAAGTTACTCACTCTTATATGTGCCCAGAAGGGAGACTTTCATCTGGTCTCAGCCACTGATTGAGATTCCAGGTTTTAGCCTGCCTCTTTTGGACTCTCGCTTGCTGAGGTTCTCCTGCGAATATCTCTGTCGATCTTAGGAAGCTATTTCTTGATTTAAGGCATTGGTGTGCAGGCTGATGGGATGGGGATGGGCCAGAGATGTCACTGCCTTGGTCCTTTCATTACAGGCTGCGACTTCCTGATGGATGTATAATTTCTAAGCTGTATAATTTCTCCAGCGGCATAGGGCGTAGACATCCTGTGATAATGCGGCATGTCTCATTAAGAGCCACATCTATTTTTTTAATTTGGTGAGATGTGTTCCACACTGGGCATGCATACTCAGCTGCAGAGTAGCACAGCGCAAGGGCAGATGTCTTCACTGTGTCTGGTTGTGATCCCCAGGTTGTGCCAGTCGGCTTTCGTATGATATTGTTTCTAGCGCCCACTTTTTGCTTGATATTCAGGCAGTGCTTCTTGTAGGTCAGAGCACGGTCCAGAGTGAGTCCCAGGTATTTGGGTGTGCTGCAATGCTCCAGTGGGATTCCTTCCCAGGTCATCCTCAGAGCTTGAGATGCTTGTCTTTTCTTAAGGCAAAAAGCACACATCTATGTTTAAGAAGGATCAGGAATTGGCTGATTTTCCCAATAATAGGCAGTAAGAGCACCTAGAGCTTTGGAGAGCTTCTGCTCAACCATTTCAAAGCTCTATGCTTGGGTGATGATGGCACAATCGTTGGCATAGATGAAACTCTCTGTCCCTTCTGGCAGTGGCTGGTCATTTGTGTAAATGCTAAAACATTGATGGATCACATATTTGTGTTTAAGATGGATTAGGAATCAGCTGGTTTCCCCTGTAATAGACAGTAAGAGCACCTAAAGCTTTGCAGAGCTTCCATTCATCCATTTCAAAGCTCCCTGCTTGAGTGGTGATGGCACAATCATCAGCATAGATGAAACTTAGATGGATTAGGAATCAGCTGTTTTTCCCTGTAATAGGCAGTAAGAGTACCTAGAGCTTCAGAGAGCTTCTGTTCAACCTTTTCAAACCTCCCTGTTTGAGCAGTGATGGCATGATCGTCAGCATAGATGAAACTCTCTGTCCTTTCTGGCAGTGGCTGGTCATTTGTGTAAATGCGAAAACATTGATGGATCACATGTCTGTGTTTTAGATGGATTAGGAATCAGCTGGTTTTCCCTGTAATAGGCAATTAAAGGCACCCAAAGCTTCAGAGAGAAATTCTGTTCAACCCTTTCAAATCTCCCTGCTTGAGCGGTGATGGCATGATCGTCAGCATAGATGAAACTTAGATGGATTAGGAATCAGCTGGTTTTCCCTGTAATAGGCAGTAAGAGTACCTAAAGCTTCAGAGAGCTTCTGTTCAACCTTTTCAAACCTCCCTGTTTGAGCGGTGATGGCACGATCGTCAGCGTAGATGAAACTCTCTGTCCCTTCTGGCAGTGGCTGGTCATTTGTGTAAATGTTGAACATGGATGGATCACACGTCTGTGTTTTAGATGGATTAGGAATTAGCTGGTTTTCCCTGTAATAGGCAGTAAGAGCACCTAAAGCTTCGGAGAGCTTCTGTTCAACCCTTTCAAACCTCCCTGCTTGAGTGGTGATGGCACGATCATCAGCATAGATGATCTTCTCTGGCCCTGGAACTCAACTAAAAAGCTGGCACCGTCTGTGTATTTCCCTCCATGTGCCAGAGCATGATTCTTGTGAAACTAAAATAAGGTGGAATCATGCATTGTTGCATTCATAGATCCGTTGCCTATATGCTTAAATAATAATAATAATAATAATAATAATAATAATAATAATAATAATAATTTATTTGTACCCTGCTACCATCTCCCCAAGGGACTCAGTGCGGCTTACATGAGGCCAAGCCCAAAGTACATCAATAAAACAAAGGCAATAACAAAATAATCAATACAAAACAGTAAAATAAATCTCATAAACAAAAATAAACAATAAACAATAGCAATAACAATAACATACAAGCTATGGTTGCCCAAAGAACTTGAAAAGCAATTGCTTGCATAGAGAAGGTACGTTGATGCCAAATCAATGGGTTGATCGCATAGAAAAGGTGGTAAGGATGAACTTCATAAAGTAATTATGCTCTGCCAACCCCAGTGCATCTACACTGTGGTATGAATGCAATTTGGCACCACCCTAACTGCCATGGCTACATGCAATGGCATCCTGGGAGTTGTAGTTCAGTGAGGCAGAGAAGGCTAAAGTCCCAGGTCAAGTCTCAAGGGTCTGGAGAACAAGCCCTATGAGGAGCGGCTTAAGGAGCTGGGCATGTTTAGCCTGAAGAAGAGAAGGCTGAGAGGAGACATGACAGCCATGTATAAATATGTGAGAGGAAGCCACAGGGAGGAGGAGGGAGCAAGCTTGTTTTCTGCTTCTCTGGAGGGTAGGATGATCAAGGGTCTGGAGAACAAGCCCTATGAGGAGCGGCTTAAGGAGCTGGGCATGTTTAGCCTGAAGAAGAGAAGGCTGAGAGGAGATATGAGAGCCATGTATAAATATGTGAGAGGAAGCCACAGGGAGGAGGAGGGAGCAAGCTTGTTTTCTGCTTCCCTGGAGGCTAGGACGCAATGGAACAATGGCTTCAAACTACAAGAGAGGAGATTCCATCTGAACATGAGGAAGAACTTCCTGACTGTGAGAGCCGTTCAGCAGTGGAACTCTCTGCCCTGGAGTGTGGTGGAGGCTCCTTCTTTAGAAGCTTTGAAACAGAGGCTGGATGGCCATCTGTCAGGGGTGATTTGAATGCAATATTCCTGCTACTTGGCAGGGGGTTGGACTGGATGGCCCATGAGGTCTCTTCCAACTCTAGGATTCTAGGATTCTAAGTGGTGCCGAACTGCATCAGTTCCGCAATGTAGATGCACCCCAAGGAGACCCCAAAACAAAAAGGGAAGGACCAAGAACCTTTTGCATTTTGAACCAATGCTTCTTCATGAAACCAACTATTTTGAAAGCAAGCAAAAGAACATCTAACTTGCTGGCTATATCGCTTTCTTGGCATTTTTGGCTCAAATAGTATAATACTCTATTAGTAGTCCCCCTACCACCTTCTCTATGTAAGCAACCAACTGGTTTGGTGTCAAAACGAGCCTTTAAGGCCAGTTAGCCCTATGGGGCACCGAGAGAGCATCCAGATGTGCTTCCACAGACCAGAGACAATAGTATTATCTAATCACCTCTCAACAAAAGATTCCCCCAGGCACTGCCAAGCCATCAAATGCTAATTAAGGTGGTCAGTTGAAACATTTATTATTTATTATTATTTCATTTACTTTATTTCTATACATCAATACAAAACATCACGAGACAAGTATAGGGCAATTAAAAGCAATGATTTATGTTACCTAATTAAAAAATTATAATAAATTTATTTTTATATTATTATTATTATTATTATTATTATTAAAAATTATAATAAATTTATTATTATTATTATTATTATTAAAAAATTAAAAATAATTTATTATTATTATTTTAAAATTATAATTAATCTATTATTATTATTAAATATAATAATAAATTATAATTAATTAATTATTATTATTATTAAATATAATAATTAAATATTCAATATAATAATAGTAATATCATGGCGGGAATCGTTGTGCAAGAAGATTGAGAATACCTCCTTGCGCAACTATCTTTTAAAACAATGTGCCGGCTTAATGGAAATTTCGACCCATGTTAAATCTCAATACAGGCTAGGTCTCCCTTATCTAAAATGTTCGGGATCAGAAGTGGGGTTTTTAAAATTATTATTTTGGATATTATTTAATTGTAAGTTTGGAATATTTGCATATGAATCACGAGATATCTTGCAGATCAAGCCCAGGTCTGAAAACGACATTTATTGATGTGTCGTATGCACTTGAAAGGTAATTTCTTTAAATGCATGAAGTGTAGATTGAACAATCAGGAAGCAAAGAGTATTTCTCTCGCTTTGGAGTATTTTGGATTTTGGGAATCTGGGTAAAGGATGCTCTGATTGCATGTTTTTGGTGCAAAATATGCATAAGATGCATTGGTGCAAAATATGCATACGATTTGGTGCAAAATATGCATAAGATGCATTTGGTGCAAAATATGCATAAGATGCATTAAATGGATGAAGTGAAATTTGTGTAGATTGAACAATCAGGAAGCAAAGAGTATTTCTCTCTCTTTGGAGTATTTTGGATTTTGGGAATCTGGGTAAAGAATGCTCTGACTCCATTAATGATCATTCCCATCAATGAATTACTCAATCAATTTAATCCCTAAAATCCTCAAAAACAATACTGTTTGTAAGTTGTTTTGCACCAAAAACATGCATTTCTGCATGTTTTCGGTGCAAAATATGCATACGATGCATTGGTGCAAAATATGCATAAGATTTGGTGCAAAATATGCATAAGATGCATTTGGTGCAAAATATGCATAAGATTTGGTGCAAAATATGCATAAGATGAATTTGGTGCAAAATATGCACAAGATGCATTAAATGGATGAAGGGAAATTTGTGTAGATTGAACAATCAGGAAGCAAAGAGTATTTCTCTCTCTTTGGAGTATTTTGGATTTTGGAAATCTGGGTAAAGGATGCTCTGACTGCATTAATGATCATTCCCATCATTGAATTACTCAATCAATTTAATCCCTAAAATCCTCAAAAACAATACTGTTTGTAAGTTGTTTTGCACCAAAAACATGCATTTCTGCATGTTTTTGGTGCAAAATATGCATAAGATGCGTTTGGCGCAAAATATGCATAAGATGCATTCGTGCAAAATATGCATAAGATGCATTTGGTGCAAAATATGCATAAGATGCATTAAATGGATGAAGTGAAATTTGTGTAAATTGAACAATCAGGAATCAAAGAGTATTTATCTCTCTTTGGAGTATTTTGGATTTTGGAAATCTGGGTTATTGCATTAATGATCATTCCCATCAATGAATTACTCAATCAATTTAATCCCTAAAATCCTCAAAAACAATACAGTTTGTAAGTTGTTTTGCGCCAAAAACATGCATTTCTGCATGTTTTGGTGCAAAATATGCATAAGATGCATTGGTGCAAAATATGCATAAGATTTGGTGCAAAATATACATGAGATGCATTTGGTGCAAAATATGCATAAGATGCATTGGTGCAAAATATGCATAAGATTTGGTGCAAAATATACATAAGATGCATTTCTTGCACAGGGAATCATGCAACACTCTCCAAAAACTTGCATTAAGCCAGAAATGTTTACTAATCGGTCATGTTTGTCAATAGTTTTGCAACAAGTGTTTCCAAAAGCAAGAGGCAACACACTCAAAAGTTTCTTCCTCCAATTTCTCCATACTGTGAGTGTTATGTTAATCTCTTCCCACAAAAAGACCGCAGCTCCATGGCAATAGGAAGCGGAAAGTCTTGGTTTATTTGTCACTCCGATGTATTATTTCAATAAATGGTTTTTTATATCTTTGCAAAACGTGTACAAATGAGGGATCGGACTTGGCACAAACGGAGATGGTTTCCAATTATGTACAGATTTTCGAAAAGTCGTGGCGACAGCTTAAGTCTAATAAACAGGAGGAGTTTGTAAACACAATGTACAAACCATCGATAACGTTCAAAACGGAATGTTTTTGTATTTCTTGCTCACTTGATCCGTCCGTTGGGAAAAATAGAAGTTTCTTCTACTTTTCATTTTTCTCGCTGTGGATGTTTGTTTGCCGTTTGGTTTGTCGACATCGAAGAAAAAGACGTCCTTCCATAAAAGCGATCTGAAGATATAACATAAACATTGTAGGACAAATGACTTCAATGATGGGTGTCGTATTCCAGAGCGGTATCACCTCTAACTTTATACACCACACCCAGGGGCGGCTCGTCCATTATGTGAAGTAAGCGGTCGCAAAACACTTTTTTTTGCCAGGGGCGCAGAGGTGCCTCTGTAAATGCCCCTCGACCGCCACTTGAGGAGCGCCCCCTCCGCTCACAACAGCCCTAGCAGTCCGGGGGGAGCCTCGGCTTTCTTGCCTCGCTGCAGGGCGATCTTCTTCCCAAAGGGCCCTTGAGCCTTGCCTCGCCCCTCTCGTTCCTGCTCCACCCGGCCACCGGGTGCATGAGCAGAACTGGCGCTCAATCGTTCTCCGTGTTTGATCCCTTCCCCATGACCGGCTCCCATGACCGGCTCCACCCGCCTCCTCTCCTCTCCCCAATCCGCAGGTGGGCCAAGGAGCGGAGCCACCATGCCTGGCCCACTTCAGGTCCGGAGGCGTGTCTGAAGACCCCAGCGTGCGCACCAAAAGTCGCCTCTCCTCCTGACTTTCTCTTCAGCCATTGGGACCAAGAGAGAAAGAGAGAGAGAGAGAGCCCCTCCGGCTGGAGGTATCTCCCACCTCCGCTCCCTCCTTTGTTTTTGCGCCTACCTTCAGGAAAGGTGGGCATCTCCACCTCTCTCTCTCTGTCTCTCTTGCTCCTAATGACTGAGGAAAAAGTCAGGAGAAGAGGTGACTTTTGGTGCACACGCCAGGGTCTTCAGGCATGCCTCTGGACCCAAAGCGGGCCAGGCAAGGGAGCAAGTGCGGCAAGTGTAGTTACTGGGATGTATAGTTCACCTACAATCAAAGAACATTCTGAACTCCACCAATGATGGAATTGAACCAAATATGGCACACAGAACTCCCATATTTGGGGGGGGGGGGCGCGCCAAAATACTGTTTGCTTACCGTTGAAAATTACCTAGGGCCACCTCTGACCACACTAGCTGGGTAAAATCAGCAAGCAGTTTATTTAAGATTAGAAAAAGCCAAAGCAGTAAAAAAAAAAAAGCAATCCACAGTAAAAAGTAATCCAGGAAACAGGAACCAAAAGTTCAAAGAAATCCATGAAACAAGGCATTTGAATTCATAAACAGATCAAAAACACGGAAAGGCACTTGAGTCCATGAACATAAAATGAATTCCGAGCGCCCAGATATAGAAGTTAATGAAGGGAGTGAGGTCTTGAACAGGAAAAGTTGTTTCAGTAAACAAAAAAAGTCTGTTCAACAATTAAGGGGCTTGGCTAGACTCCAACAGAAGTTGGAAGCGAAACCAAAGTTAAGAAAGAATCCTTTTTCTAGTTGTTTGGGGATTGGGGCAAGGTTTATAAGAGTCTAGTGAGAAATGTTGCTTCAGTTGAAGCAACGTTGGATTCACGTCAAGTTCCCAGTGTCAAGGTCTTGGAATACGCCTTTGTTCTGTTCATGGACTCAAGTGCCTTTTTTGTTGTTTTGTTTATGATTTCTTTGAAGTCTTGGTTCCTGTCTCCTTTTAAAACAATTGGATTGCTTTTTACTGTGGATTGCTCTTTTACTGCTTTGGCTTTTTCTAATCTTAAACAAACTGCTTGCTGATTTTACCCAGCTGGTGTGGTGTATAAAGTCAGAGGTGATTTTGCTCTGGAGTATCTTTATAATGTTTATGTTGTATCTTTATGTTTGTACAACATAAACATTATAGGATAAATGGCCTTGATGATGGGTATAGTTCGCCCTAATTCAACGATGGCTCTTTACTAAACTTGGTACACAGACACTTCATGCTCCAACTTAAAATACTGAAATCCTCATTAAGGATGATGGGAGTTGTAGTTCACCCACATCCAGCAATGGCTCTTGACTAAATTTGGTATACAGACACTTCATGCTCCAACTTAAATACTGAAAGCCTCATTAAGGATGATGGGAGTTGTAGTCCACCCACATCTAGCGATGGCTCTTTACTAAACTTGGTATACAAACACTTCATGCTCCAACTTAAAATAATGAAAGCCTCAAGGATAATGGGAGTTGTAGCTCACCCCACTTAAAATACTGAAAACCTCATTAAGGATGATGGGAGTTGTAGTTCACCCACATCCAGCAATGGCTCTTTACTAAAGTTGGTATACAAATACTTCATGCTCCAACGTAAAATACTGAAAGCCCCATTAAGGATGATGGGAGTTGTAGTTCACCCACATCCAGCAATGGCTCTTTACTAAAGTTGGTATACAAACACTTCATGCTCCAATTCAAAATACTGAAAGCCTCAATAGGGATGATGGGAGTTGTAGTCCACCACATCCAGCGATGGCTCTTTACTAAACTTGGTATGCAAACACTTCATGCTCCAACTTAAAATACTGATAGCCTCATTAAGAATGATGGGAGTTGTAGTTCACCCACATCCAGCGATGGCTCTTTACTAAAGTTGGTATACAGACACTTCATGCTCCAACTTAAAATACTAAAAGCCTCTTTAAGGATTATGGGAGTTGTAGTTCACCCGCATCCTGCAATGGCTCTTGACTAAACTTGGTATACAGACACTTCATGCTCCAACTTATAATACTGAAACCCTCAATAAGGATGATGGGAGTTGTAGTTCACCCACATCCAGCAATGGCTCTTTACTAAAGTTGGTATACAAACACTTCATGCTCCAATTCAAAATACTGAAAGCCTCAATAGGGATGATGGGAGTTGTAGTCCACCACATCCAGCGATGGGTCTTGACTAAATTTGGTATACAGACACTTCATGCTCCAATTTAAAATACTGAAAGCCTCATTAAGGATGATGGGAGTTGTAGTCACCCACATCCAGCGATGGCTCTTTACTAAACTTGGTATGCAAACACTTCATGCTCCAACTTAAAATACTGAAAGCCTCAAGGATAATGGGAGTTGTAGCTCACCCCACTTAAAATACTGAAAGCCTTATTAAGGATTATGGGAGTTGTAGTTCACCTACATCCAGTGATGGCTCTTGACTAAACTTGGTACACAAACACTTCATGCTCCAACTTAAAATACTGAAAGCCTCATTAAGGATGATGGGAGTTGTAGTTCACCCACATCCAGTGATGACTCTTTACTAAACTTGGTACACAGACACTTCATGCTCCAACTTAAAATACTGAAAGCCTCAAGGATAATGGAGTTGTAGCTCACCCCACTTAAAATACTGAAAGCCTCATTAAGGATTATGGGAGTTGTAGTTCACCCACATCTAGTCATGGCTCTTTACTAAACTTGGTATACAAACACTTCATGCTCCAACTTAAAATACTGAAAGCCTCATTAAGGATGATGGGAGTTGTAGTTCAACCACATCCTGCGATGGCTCTTTACTAAACTTGGTACACAGACACTTCATGCTCCCACTTAAAATACTGAAAGCGTCATTAAGGATTATGGGAGTTGTAGTTCACCCACATCCTACAATGGTTCTTGACTAAACTTGGTATACAA